>NW_027415104.1:0-82255 GCF_964106895.1 Numenius arquata
AGCCAAGGTGGCAGCCAGAACAACTCTTGCTTTTTATGAACGCCTCTGGGAACTACTTGCATTGCCACCCAGACTTTGGGGCTGCGGGCTTTCCTGGCCACCCTATCCTCAAAAGCACCTTTTTTTCACTTTTCCCCAGCACCGGCCTCCAATATGCCGAACGTCCGGAGCTGACTCCCACAGCCAAGGTGGCAGCCAGAACAACCCTTGCTTTTTATGAACGCCTCTGGGAACTACTTGCATTGCCACCCAGACTTTGGGGCTGCGGGCTTTCCTGGCCACCCTATCCTCAAAAGCACCTTTTTTTCACTTTTTCCCAGCACCTGCCTCCAATATGCCGAACGTCCTGGCCTGGCTCCCACAGCCAAGGTGGCAGCCAGAACAACTCTTGCTTTTTATGAACGCCTCTGGGAACTACTTGCATTGCCACCCAGACTTTGGGGCTGCGGGCTTTCCTGGCCACCCTATCCTCAAAAGCACCTTTTTTTCACTTTTTCCCAGCACTGGCCTCCAATATGCCCAACATCCGCAGCTGACTCCCACAGCCAAGGTGGCAGCCAGAACAACCCTTGCTTTTTATGAACGCCTCTGGGAACTACTTGCATTGCCACCCAGACTTTGGGGCTGCGGGCTTTCCTGGCCACCCTATCCTCAAAAGCACCTTTTTTTCACTTTTCCCCAGCACCGGCCTCCAATATGGCGAACGTCCGCAGCTGACTCCCACAGCCAAGGTGGCAGTCAGAACAACCCTTGCTTTTTATGAACGCCTCTGGGAACTACTTGCATTGCCACCCAGACTTTGGGGCTGCGGGCTTTCCTGGCCACTCTATTCTCAAAAGCACCTTTTTTTCACTTTTCCCCAGCACCGGCCTCCAATATGGCGAACGTCCGGAGCTGACTCCCACAGCCAAGGTGGCAGCCAGAACAACTCTTGCTTTTTATGAACGCCTCTGGGAACTACTTGCATTGCCACCCAGACTTTGGGGCTGCGGGCTTTCCTGGCCACCCTATCCTCAAAAGCACCTTTTTTTCACTTTTTCCCAGCACCTGCCTCCAATATGCCGAACGTCCGCAGCTGACTCCCACAGCCAAGGTGGCAGCCAGAACAACCCTTGCTTTTTATGAACGCCTCTGGGAACTACTTGCATTGCCACCCAGACTTTGGGGCTGCGGGCTTTCCTGGCCACCCTATCCTCAAAAGCACCTTTTTTTCACTTTTTCCCAGCACTGGCCTCTAATATGCCGAACGTCCGGAGCTGACTCCCACAGCCAAGGTGGCAGCCAGAACAACTCTTGCTTTTTATGAACGCCTCTGGGAACTACTTGCATTGCCACCCAGACTTTGGGGCTGCGGGCTTTCCTGGCCACCCTATCCTCAAAAGCACCTTTTTTTCACTTTTCCCCAGCACCGGCCTCCAATATGCCGAACGTCCGCAGCTGACTCCCACAGCCAAGGTGGCAGCCAGAACAACCCTTGCTTTTTATGAACGCCTCTGGGAACTACTTGCATTGCCACCCAGACTTTGGGGCTGCGGGCTTTCCTGGCCACTCTATTCTCAAAAGCACCTTTTTTTCACTTTTTCCCAGCACCGGCCTCCAATATGCCGAACGTCCGGAGCTGACTCCCACAGCCAAGGTGGCAGCCAGAACAACCCTTGCTTTTTATGAACGCCTCTGGGAACTACTTGCATTGCCACCCAGACTTTGGGGCTGCGGGCTTTCCTGGCCACTCTATTCTCAAAAGCACCTTCTTTTCACTTTTTCCCAGCACCGGCCTCCAATATGCCGAACGTCCGGAGCTGACTCCCACAGCCAAGGTGGCAGCCAGAACAACTCTTGCTTTTTATGAACGCCTCTGGGAACTACTTGCATTGCCACCCAGACTTTGGGGCTGCGGGCTTTCCTGGCCACCCTATCCTCAAAAGCACCTTTTTTTCACTTTTCCCCAGCACCGGCCTCCAATATGCCGAACGTCCGGAGCTGACTCCCACAGCCAAGGTGGCAGCCAGAACAACCCTTGCTTTTTATGAACGCCTCTGGGAACTACTTGCATTGCCACCCAGACTTTGGGGCTGCGGGCTTTCCTGGCCACCCTATCCTCAAAAGCACCTTTTTTTCACTTTTTCCCAGCACCTGCCTCCAATATGCCGAACGTCCTGGCCTGGCTCCCACAGCCAAGGTGGCAGCCAGAACAACTCTTGCTTTTTATGAACGCCTCTGGGAACTACTTGCATTGCCACCCAGACTTTGGGGCTGCGGGCTTTCCTGGCCACCCTATCCTCAAAAGCACCTTTTTTTCACTTTTCCCCAGCACTGGCCTCTAATATGCCCAACATCCGCAGCTGACTCCCACAGCCAAGGTGGCAGCCAGAACAACCCTTGCTTTTTATGAACGCCTCTGGGAACTACTTGCATTGCCACCCAGACTTTGGGGCTGCAGGCTTTCCTGGCCACCCTATCCTCAAAAGCACCTTTTTTTCACTTTTCCCCAGCACCGGCCTCCAATATGGCGAACGTCCGGAGCTGACTCCCACAGCCAAGGTGGCAGCCAGAACAACCCTTGCTTTTTATGAACGCCTCTGGGAACTACTTGCATTGCCACCCAGACTTTGGGGCTGCGGGCTTTCCTGGCCACTCTATCCTCAAAAGCACCTTTTTTTCACTTTTCCCCAGCACCGGCCTCCAATATGCCGAACGTCCGGAGCTGACTCCCACAGCCAAGGTGGCAGCCAGAACAACTCTTGCTTTTTATGAACGCCTCTGGGAACTACTTGCATTGCCACCCAGACTTTGGGGCTGCGGGCTTTCCTGGCCACCCTATCCTCAAAAGCACCTTTTTTTCACTTTTTCCCAGCACCTGCCTCCAATATGCCGAAAGTCCTGGCCTGGCTCCCACACCCAAGGTGGCAGCCAGAACAACTCTTGCTTTTTATGAACGCCTCTGGGAACTACTTGCATTGCCACCAGACTTTGGGGCTGCGGGCTTTCCTGGCCACCCTATCCTCAAAAGCACCTTTTTTTCACTTTTCCCCAGCACCGGCCTCCAATATGGCGAACGTCCGCAGCTGACTCCCACAGCCAAGGTGGCAGCCAGAACAACCCTTGCTTTTTATGAACGCCTCTGGGAACTACTTGCATTGCCACCCAGACTTTGGGGCTGCGGGCTTTCCTGGCCACTCTATTCTCAAAAGCACCTTTTTTTCACTTTTCCCCAGCATCGGCCTCCAATATGCCGAACGTCCGGAGCTGACTCCCACAGCCAAGGTGGCAGCCAGAACAACTCTTGCTTTTTATGAACGCCTCTGGGAACTACTTGCATTGCCACCCAGACTTTGGGGCTGCGGGCTTTCCTGGCCACCCTATCCTCAAAAGCACCTTTTTTTCACTTTTTCCCAGCACCGGCCTCCAATATGGCGAACGTCCGCAGCTGACTCCCACAGCCAAGGTGGCAGCCAGAACAACCCTTGCTTTTTATGAACGCCTCTGGGAACTACTTGCATTGCCACCCAGACTTTGGGGCTGCGGGCTTTCCTGGCCACTCTATTCCCAGAAGCACCTTTTTTCACTTTTCCCCGGCACCGGCCTCCAATATGCCGAACGTCCGCAGCTTACTCCCACAGCCAAGGTGGCAGCCAGAACAACCCTTGCTTTTTATGAACGCCTCTGGGAACTACTTGCATTGCCACCCAGACTTTGGGGCTGCGGGCTTTCCTGGCCACTCTATTCTCAAAAGCACCTTTTTTTCACTTTTTCCCAGCACCGGCCTCCAATATGCCGAACGTCCGGAGCTGACTCCCACAGCCAAGGTGGCAGCCAGAACAACCCTTGCTTTTTATGAACGCCTCTGGGAACTACTTGCATTGCCACCCAGACTTTGGGGCTGCGGGCTTTCCTGGCCACTCTATTCTCAAAAGCACCTTCTTTTCACTTTTTCCCAGCACCGGCCTCCAATATGCCGAACGTCCGGAGCTGACTCCCACAGCCAAGGTGGCAGCCAGAACAACTCTTGCTTTTTATGAACGCCTCTGGGAACTACTTGCATTGCCACCCAGACTTTGGGGCTGCGGGCTTTCCTGGCCACCCTATCCTCAAAAGCACCTTTTTTTCACTTTTCCCCAGCACCGGCCTCCAATATGCCGAACGTCCGGAGCTGACTCCCACAGCCAAGGTGGCAGCCAGAACAACCCTTGCTTTTTATGAACGCCTCTGGGAACTACTTGCATTGCCACCCAGACTTTGGGGCTGCGGGCTTTCCTGGCCACCCTATCCTCAAAAGCACCTTTTTTTCACTTTTTCCCAGCACCTGCCTCCAATATGCCGAACGTCCTGGCCTGGCTCCCACAGCCAAGGTGGCAGCCAGAACAACTCTTGCTTTTTATGAACGCCTCTGGGAACTACTTGCATTGCCACCCAGACTTTGGGGCTGCGGGCTTTCCTGGCCACCCTATCCTCAAAAGCACCTTTTTTTCACTTTTCCCCAGCACTGGCCTCTAATATGCCCAACATCCGCAGCTGACTCCCACAGCCAAGGTGGCAGCCAGAACAACCCTTGCTTTTTATGAACGCCTCTGGGAACTACTTGCATTGCCACCCAGACTTTGGGGCTGCAGGCTTTCCTGGCCACCCTATCCTCAAAAGCACCTTTTTTTCACTTTTCCCCAGCACCGGCCTCCAATATGCCGAACGTCCGGAGCTGACTCCCACAGCCAAGGTGGCAGCCAGAACAACCCTTGCTTTTTATGAACGCCTCTGGGAACTACTTGCATTGCCACCCAGACTTTGGGGCTGCGGGCTTTCCTGGCCACTCTATCCTCAAAAGCACCTTTTTTTCACTTTTCCCCAGCACCGGCCTCCAATATGCCGAACGTCCGGAGCTGACTCCCACAGCCAAGGTGGCAGCCAGAACAACTCTTGCTTTTTATGAACGCCTCTGGGAACTACTTGCATTGCCACCCAGACTTTGGGGCTGCGGGCTTTCCTGGCCACCCTATCCTCAAAAGCACCTTTTTTTCACTTTTTCCCAGCACCTGCCTCCAATATGCCGAAAGTCCTGGCCTGGCTCCCACACCCAAGGTGGCAGCCAGAACAACTCTTGCTTTTTATGAACGCCTCTGGGAACTACTTGCATTGCCACCAGACTTTGGGGCTGCGGGCTTTCCTGGCCACCCTATCCTCAAAAGCACCTTTTTTTCACTTTTCCCCAGCACCGGCCTCCAATATGGCGAACGTCCGCAGCTGACTCCCACAGCCAAGGTGGCAGCCAGAACAACCCTTGCTTTTTATGAACGCCTCTGGGAACTACTTGCATTGCCACCCAGACTTTGGGGCTGCGGGCTTTCCTGGCCACTCTATTCTCAAAAGCACCTTTTTTTCACTTTTCCCCAGCATCGGCCTCCAATATGCCGAACGTCCGGAGCTGACTCCCACAGCCAAGGTGGCAGCCAGAACAACTCTTGCTTTTTATGAACGCCTCTGGGAACTACTTGCATTGCCACCCAGACTTTGGGGCTGCGGGCTTTCCTGGCCACCCTATCCTCAAAAGCACCTTTTTTTCACTTTTTCCCAGCACCGGCCTCCAATATGGCGAACGTCCGCAGCTGACTCCCACAGCCAAGGTGGCAGCCAGAACAACCCTTGCTTTTTATGAACGCCTCTGGGAACTACTTGCATTGCCACCCAGACTTTGGGGCTGCGGGCTTTCCTGGCCACTCTATTCTCAAAAGCACCTTTTTTTCACTTTTTCCCAGCATCAGCCTCCAATATGCCCAACGTCCGGAGCTGACTCCCACAGCCAAGGTGGCAGCCAGAACAACCCTTGCTTTTTATGAACGCCTCTGGGAACTACTTCCATTGCCACCCAGACTTTGGGGCTGCGGGCTTTCCTGGCCACTCTATCCTCAAAAGCACCTTTTTTTCACTTTTCCCCAGCACCGGCCTCCAATATGCTGAACGTCCGGAGCTGACTCCCACAGCCAAGGTGGCAGCCAGAACAACTCTTGCTTTTTATGAACGCCTCTGGGAACTACTTGCATTGCCACCCAGACTTTGGGGCTGCGGGCTTTCCTGGCCACCCTATCCTCAAAAGCACCTTTTTTTCACTTTTCCCCAGCACCGGCCTCCAATATGCCGAACGTCCGGAGCTGACTCCCACAGCCAAGGTGGCAGCCAGAACAACTCTTGCTTTTTATGAACGCCTCTGGGGAATACTTGCATTGCCACCCAGACTTTGGGGCTGCGGGCTTTCCTGGCCACCCTATCCTCAAAAGCACCTTTTTTTCACTTTTCCCCAGCACCGGCCTCCAATATGCCGAACGTCCGGAGCTGACTCCCACAGCCAAGGTGGCAGCCAGAACAACCCTTGCTTTTTATGAACGCCTCTGGGAACTACTTGCATTGCCACCCAGACTTTGGGGCTGCGGGCTTTCCTGGCCACCCTATCCTCAAAAGCACCTTTTTTTCACTTTTTCCCAGCACCTGCCTCCAATATGCCGAACGTCCTGGCCTGGCTCCCACAGCCAAGGTGGCAGCCAGAACAACTCTTGCTTTTTATGAACGCCTCTGGGAACTACTTGCATTGCCACCCAGACTTTGGGGCTGCGGGCTTTCCTGGCCACCCTATCCTCAAAAGCACCTTTTTTTCACTTTTTCCCAGCACTGGCCTCCAATATGCCCAACATCCGCAGCTGACTCCCACAGCCAAGGTGGCAGCCAGAACAACCCTTGCTTTTTATGAACGCCTCTGGGAACTACTTGCATTGCCACCCAGACTTTGGGGCTGCGGGCTTTCCTGGCCACCCTATCCTCAAAAGCACCTTTTTTTCACTTTTCCCCAGCACCGGCCTCCAATATGGCGAACGTCCGCAGCTGACTCCCACAGCCAAGGTGGCAGTCAGAACAACCCTTGCTTTTTATGAACGCCTCTGGGAACTACTTGCATTGCCACCCAGACTTTGGGGCTGCGGGCTTTCCTGGCCACTCTATTCTCAAAAGCACCTTTTTTTCACTTTTCCCCAGCACCGGCCTCCAATATGGCGAACGTCCGGAGCTGACTCCCACAGCCAAGGTGGCAGCCAGAACAACTCTTGCTTTTTATGAACGCCTCTGGGAACTACTTGCATTGCCACCCAGACTTTGGGGCTGCGGGCTTTCCTGGCCACCCTATCCTCAAAAGCACCTTTTTTTCACTTTTTCCCAGCACCTGCCTCCAATATGCCGAAAGTCCTGGCCTGGCTCCCACACCCAAGGTGGCAGCCAGAACAACTCTTGCTTTTTATGAACGCCTCTGGGAACTACTTGCATTGCCACCAGACTTTGGGGCTGCGGGCTTTCCTGGCCACCCTATCCTCAAAAGCACCTTTTTTTCACTTTTCCCCAGCACCGGCCTCCAATATGGCGAACGTCCGGAGCTGACTCCCACAGCCAAGGTGGCAGCCAGAACAACCCTTGCTTTTTATGAACGCCTCTGGGAACTACTTGCATTGCCACCCAGACTTTGGGGCTGCGGGCTTTCCTGGCCACTCTATTCCCAAAAGCACCTTTTTTCACTTTTCCCCAGCACCGGCCTCCAATATGCCGAACGTCCGGAGCTGACTCCCACAGCCAAGGTGGCAGCCAGAACAACCCTTGCTTTTTATGAACGCCTCTGGGAACTACTTGCATTGCCACCCAGACTTTGGGGCTGCGGGCTTTCCTGGCCACTCTATTCTCAAAAGCACCTTTTTTTCACTTTTTCCCAGCACCGGCCTCCAATATGCCGAACGTCCGGAGCTGACTCCCACAGCCAAGGTGGCAGCCAGAACAACTCTTGCTTTTTATGAACGCCTCTGGGAACTACTTGCATTGCCACCCAGACTTTGGGGCTGCGGGCTTTCCTGGCCACTCTATTCCCAGAAGCAACTTTTTTCACTTTTCCCCGGCACCGGCCTCCAATATGCCGAACGTCCGCAGCTTACTCCCACAGCCAAGGTGGCAGCCAGAACAACCCTTGCTTTTTATGAATGCCTCTGGGAACTACTTGCATTGCCACCCAGACTTTGGGGCTGCGGGCTTTCCTGGCCACTCTATTCTCAAAAGCACCTTTTTTTCACTTTTCCCCAGCATCGGCCTCCAATATGGTGAACGTCCGCAGCTGACTCCCACAGCCAAGGTGGCAGCCAGAACAACTCTTGCTTTTTATGAACGCCTCTGGGAACTACTTGCATTGCCACCCAGACTTTGGGGCTGCGGGCTTTCCTGGCCACCCTATCCTCAAAAGCACCTTTTTTTCACTTTTTCCCAGCACTGGCCTCTAATATGCCCAACGTCCGGAGCTGACTCCCACAGCCAAGGTGGCAGCCAGAACAACCCTTGCTTTTTATGAACGCCTCTGGGAACTACTTGCATTGCCACCCAGACTTTGGGGCTGCGGGCTTTCCTGGCCACTCTATTCTCAAAAGCACCTTTTTTTCACTTTTTCCTATCATCGGCCTCCAATATGGCGAACGTCCGCAGCTGACTCCCACAGCCAAGGTGGCAGCCAGAACAACCCTTGCTTTTTATGAACGCCTCTGGGAACTACTTGCATTGCCACCCAGACTTTGGGGCTGCGGGCTTTCCTGGCCACCCTATCCTCAAAAGCACCTTTTTTTCACTTTTTCCCAGCACTGGCCTCTAATATGCCGAACGTCCGGAGCTGACTCCCACAGCCAAGGTGGCAGCCAGAACAACTCTTGCTTTTTATGAACGCCTCTGGGAACTACTTGCATTGCCACCCAGACTTTGGGGCTGCGGGCTTTCCTGGCCACCCTATCCTCAAAAGCACCTTTTTTTCACTTTTTCCCAGCACCGGCCTCCAATATGCCGAATGTCCGCAGCTGACTCCCACAGCCAATGTGGCAGCCAGAACAACCCTTGCTTTTTATGAACGCCTCTGGGAACTACTTGCATTGCCACCCAGACTTTGGGGCTGCGGGCTTTCCTGGCCACTCTATTCTCAAAAGCACCTTTTTTTCACTTTTCCCCAGCACCGGCCTCCAATATGGCGAACGTCCGGAGCTGACTCCCACAGCCAAGGTGGCAGCCAGAACAACTCTTGCTTTTTATGAACGCCTCTGGGAACTACTTGCATTGCCACCCAGACTTTGGGGCTGCGGGCTTTCCTGGCCACCCTATCCTCAAAAGCACCTTTTTTTCACTTTTCCCCAGCACCGGCCTCCAATATGCCGAACGTCCGGAGCTGACTCCCACAGCCAAGGTGGCAGCCAGAACAACCCTTGCTTTTTATGAACGCCTCTGGGAACTACTTGCATTGCCACCCAGACTTTGGGGCTGCGGGCTTTCCTGGCCACCCTATCCTCAAAAGCACCTTTTTTTCACTTTTTCCCAGCACCTGCCTCCAATATGCCGAACGTCCTGGCCTGGCTCCCACAGCCAAGGTGGCAGCCAGAACAACTCTTGCTTTTTATGAACGCCTCTGGGAACTACTTGCATTGCCACCCAGACTTTGGGGCTGCGGGCTTTCCTGGCCACCCTATCCTCAAAAGCACCTTTTTTTCACTTTTTCCCAGCACTGGCCTCCAATATGCCCAACATCCGCAGCTGACTCCCACAGCCAAGGTGGCAGCCAGAACAACCCTTGCTTTTTATGAACGCCTCTGGGAACTACTTGCATTGCCACCCAGACTTTGGGGCTGCGGGCTTTCCTGGCCACCCTATCCTCAAAAGCACCTTTTTTTCACTTTTCCCCAGCACCGGCCTCCAATATGGCGAACGTCCGCAGCTGACTCCCACAGCCAAGGTGGCAGTCAGAACAACCCTTGCTTTTTATGAACGCCTCTGGGAACTACTTGCATTGCCACCCAGACTTTGGGGCTGCGGGCTTTCCTGGCCACTCTATTCTCAAAAGCACCTTTTTTTCACTTTTCCCCAGCACCGGCCTCCAATATGGCGAACGTCCGGAGCTGACTCCCACAGCCAAGGTGGCAGCCAGAACAACTCTTGCTTTTTATGAACGCCTCTGGGAACTACTTGCATTGCCACCCAGACTTTGGGGCTGCGGGCTTTCCTGGCCACCCTATCCTCAAAAGCACCTTTTTTTCACTTTTTCCCAGCACCTGCCTCCAATATGCCGAAAGTCCTGGCCTGGCTCCCACACCCAAGGTGGCAGCCAGAACAACTCTTGCTTTTTATGAACGCCTCTGGGAACTACTTGCATTGCCACCAGACTTTGGGGCTGCGGGCTTTCCTGGCCACCCTATCCTCAAAAGCACCTTTTTTTCACTTTTCCCCAGCACCGGCCTCCAATATGGCGAACGTCCGGAGCTGACTCCCACAGCCAAGGTGGCAGCCAGAACAACCCTTGCTTTTTATGAACGCCTCTGGGAACTACTTGCATTGCCACCCAGACTTTGGGGCTGCGGGCTTTCCTGGCCACTCTATTCCCAAAAGCACCTTTTTTCACTTTTCCCCAGCACCGGCCTCCAATATGCCGAACGTCCGGAGCTGACTCCCACAGCCAAGGTGGCAGCCAGAACAACCCTTGCTTTTTATGAACGCCTCTGGGAACTACTTGCATTGCCACCCAGACTTTGGGGCTGCGGGCTTTCCTGGCCACTCTATTCTCAAAAGCACCTTTTTTTCACTTTTTCCCAGCACCGGCCTCCAATATGCCGAACGTCCGGAGCTGACTCCCACAGCCAAGGTGGCAGCCAGAACAACTCTTGCTTTTTATGAACGCCTCTGGGAACTACTTGCATTGCCACCCAGACTTTGGGGCTGCGGGCTTTCCTGGCCACTCTATTCCCAGAAGCAACTTTTTTCACTTTTCCCCGGCACCGGCCTCCAATATGCCGAACGTCCGCAGCTTACTCCCACAGCCAAGGTGGCAGCCAGAACAACCCTTGCTTTTTATGAATGCCTCTGGGAACTACTTGCATTGCCACCCAGACTTTGGGGCTGCGGGCTTTCCTGGCCACTCTATTCTCAAAAGCACCTTTTTTTCACTTTTCCCCAGCATCGGCCTCCAATATGGTGAACGTCCGCAGCTGACTCCCACAGCCAAGGTGGCAGCCAGAACAACTCTTGCTTTTTATGAACGCCTCTGGGAACTACTTGCATTGCCACCCAGACTTTGGGGCTGCGGGCTTTCCTGGCCACCCTATCCTCAAAAGCACCTTTTTTTCACTTTTTCCCAGCACTGGCCTCTAATATGCCCAACGTCCGGAGCTGACTCCCACAGCCAAGGTGGCAGCCAGAACAACCCTTGCTTTTTATGAACGCCTCTGGGAACTACTTGCATTGCCACCCAGACTTTGGGGCTGCGGGCTTTCCTGGCCACTCTATTCTCAAAAGCACCTTTTTTTCACTTTTTCCTATCATCGGCCTCCAATATGGCGAACGTCCGCAGCTGACTCCCACAGCCAAGGTGGCAGCCAGAACAACCCTTGCTTTTTATGAACGCCTCTGGGAACTACTTGCATTGCCACCCAGACTTTGGGGCTGCGGGCTTTCCTGGCCACTCTATTCTCAAAAGCACCTTTTTTTCACTTTTTCCCAGCATCAGCCTCCAATATGCCCAACGTCCGGAGCTGACTCCCACAGCCAAGGTGGCAGCCAGAACAACCCTTGCTTTTTATGAACGCCTCTGGGAACTACTTCCATTGCCACCCAGACTTTGGGGCTGCGGGCTTTCCTGGCCACTCTATCCTCAAAAGCACCTTTTTTTCACTTTTCCCCAGCACCGGCCTCCAATATGCTGAACGTCCGGAGCTGACTCCCACAGCCAAGGTGGCAGCCAGAACAACTCTTGCTTTTTATGAACGCCTCTGGGAACTACTTGCATTGCCACCCAGACTTTGGGGCTGCGGGCTTTCCTGGCCACCCTATCCTCAAAAGCACCTTTTTTTCACTTTTCCCCAGCACCGGCCTCCAATATGCCGAACGTCCGGAGCTGACTCCCACAGCCAAGGTGGCAGCCAGAACAACTCTTGCTTTTTATGAACGCCTCTGGGGAATACTTGCATTGCCACCCAGACTTTGGGGCTGCGGGCTTTCCTGGCCACCCTATCCTCAAAAGCACCTTTTTTTCACTTTTCCCCAGCACCGGCCTCCAATATGCCGAACGTCCGGAGCTGACTCCCACAGCCAAGGTGGCAGCCAGAACAACCCTTGCTTTTTATGAACGCCTCTGGGAACTACTTGCATTGCCACCCAGACTTTGGGGCTGCGGGCTTTCCTGGCCACCCTATCCTCAAAAGCACCTTTTTTTCACTTTTTCCCAGCACCTGCCTCCAATATGCCGAACGTCCTGGCCTGGCTCCCACAGCCAAGGTGGCAGCCAGAACAACTCTTGCTTTTTATGAACGCCTCTGGGAACTACTTGCATTGCCACCCAGACTTTGGGGCTGCGGGCTTTCCTGGCCACCCTATCCTCAAAAGCACCTTTTTTTCACTTTTTCCCAGCACTGGCCTCCAATATGCCCAACATCCGCAGCTGACTCCCACAGCCAAGGTGGCAGCCAGAACAACCCTTGCTTTTTATGAACGCCTCTGGGAACTACTTGCATTGCCACCCAGACTTTGGGGCTGCGGGCTTTCCTGGCCACCCTATCCTCAAAAGCACCTTTTTTTCACTTTTCCCCAGCACCGGCCTCCAATATGGCGAACGTCCGCAGCTGACTCCCACAGCCAAGGTGGCAGTCAGAACAACCCTTGCTTTTTATGAACGCCTCTGGGAACTACTTGCATTGCCACCCAGACTTTGGGGCTGCGGGCTTTCCTGGCCACTCTATTCTCAAAAGCACCTTTTTTTCACTTTTCCCCAGCACCGGCCTCCAATATGGCGAACGTCCGGAGCTGACTCCCACAGCCAAGGTGGCAGCCAGAACAACTCTTGCTTTTTATGAACGCCTCTGGGAACTACTTGCATTGCCACCCAGACTTTGGGGCTGCGGGCTTTCCTGGCCACCCTATCCTCAAAAGCACCTTTTTTTCACTTTTTCCCAGCACCTGCCTCCAATATGCCGAAAGTCCTGGCCTGGCTCCCACACCCAAGGTGGCAGCCAGAACAACTCTTGCTTTTTATGAACGCCTCTGGGAACTACTTGCATTGCCACCAGACTTTGGGGCTGCGGGCTTTCCTGGCCACCCTATCCTCAAAAGCACCTTTTTTTCACTTTTCCCCAGCACCGGCCTCCAATATGGCGAACGTCCGGAGCTGACTCCCACAGCCAAGGTGGCAGCCAGAACAACCCTTGCTTTTTATGAACGCCTCTGGGAACTACTTGCATTGCCACCCAGACTTTGGGGCTGCGGGCTTTCCTGGCCACTCTATTCCCAAAAGCACCTTTTTTCACTTTTCCCCAGCACCGGCCTCCAATATGCCGAACGTCCGGAGCTGACTCCCACAGCCAAGGTGGCAGCCAGAACAACCCTTGCTTTTTATGAACGCCTCTGGGAACTACTTGCATTGCCACCCAGACTTTGGGGCTGCGGGCTTTCCTGGCCACTCTATTCTCAAAAGCACCTTTTTTTCACTTTTTCCCAGCACCGGCCTCCAATATGCCGAACGTCCGGAGCTGACTCCCACAGCCAAGGTGGCAGCCAGAACAACTCTTGCTTTTTATGAACGCCTCTGGGAACTACTTGCATTGCCACCCAGACTTTGGGGCTGCGGGCTTTCCTGGCCACTCTATTCCCAGAAGCAACTTTTTTCACTTTTCCCCGGCACCGGCCTCCAATATGCCGAACGTCCGCAGCTTACTCCCACAGCCAAGGTGGCAGCCAGAACAACCCTTGCTTTTTATGAATGCCTCTGGGAACTACTTGCATTGCCACCCAGACTTTGGGGCTGCGGGCTTTCCTGGCCACTCTATTCTCAAAAGCACCTTTTTTTCACTTTTCCCCAGCATCGGCCTCCAATATGGTGAACGTCCGCAGCTGACTCCCACAGCCAAGGTGGCAGCCAGAACAACTCTTGCTTTTTATGAACGCCTCTGGGAACTACTTGCATTGCCACCCAGACTTTGGGGCTGCGGGCTTTCCTGGCCACCCTATCCTCAAAAGCACCTTTTTTTCACTTTTTCCCAGCACTGGCCTCTAATATGCCCAACGTCCGGAGCTGACTCCCACAGCCAAGGTGGCAGCCAGAACAACCCTTGCTTTTTATGAACGCCTCTGGGAACTACTTGCATTGCCACCCAGACTTTGGGGCTGCGGGCTTTCCTGGCCACTCTATTCTCAAAAGCACCTTTTTTTCACTTTTTCCTATCATCGGCCTCCAATATGGCGAACGTCCGCAGCTGACTCCCACAGCCAAGGTGGCAGCCAGAACAACCCTTGCTTTTTATGAACGCCTCTGGGAACTACTTGCATTGCCACCCAGACTTTGGGGCTGCGGGCTTTCCTGGCCACCCTATCCTCAAAAGCACCTTTTTTTCACTTTTTCCCAGCACTGGCCTCTAATATGCCGAACGTCCGGAGCTGACTCCCACAGCCAAGGTGGCAGCCAGAACAACTCTTGCTTTTTATGAACGCCTCTGGGAACTACTTGCATTGCCACCCAGACTTTGGGGCTGCGGGCTTTCCTGGCCACCCTATCCTCAAAAGCACCTTTTTTTCACTTTTTCCCAGCACCGGCCTCCAATATGCCGAATGTCCGCAGCTGACTCCCACAGCCAATGTGGCAGCCAGAACAACCCTTGCTTTTTATGAACGCCTCTGGGAACTACTTGCATTGCCACCCAGACTTTGGGGCTGCGGGCTTTCCTGGCCACTCTATTCTCAAAAGCACCTTTTTTTCACTTTTCCCCAGCACCGGCCTCCAATATGGCGAACGTCCGGAGCTGACTCCCACAGCCAAGGTGGCAGCCAGAACAACTCTTGCTTTTTATGAACGCCTCTGGGAACTACTTGCATTGCCACCCAGACTTTGGGGCTGCGGGCTTTCCTGGCCACCCTATCCTCAAAAGCACCTTTTTTTCACTTTTCCCCAGCACCGGCCTCCAATATGCCGAACGTCCGGAGCTGACTCCCACAGCCAAGGTGGCAGCCAGAACAACCCTTGCTTTTTATGAACGCCTCTGGGAACTACTTGCATTGCCACCCAGACTTTGGGGCTGCGGGCTTTCCTGGCCACCCTATCCTCAAAAGCACCTTTTTTTCACTTTTTCCCAGCACCTGCCTCCAATATGCCGAACGTCCTGGCCTGGCTCCCACAGCCAAGGTGGCAGCCAGAACAACTCTTGCTTTTTATGAACGCCTCTGGGAACTACTTGCATTGCCACCCAGACTTTGGGGCTGCGGGCTTTCCTGGCCACCCTATCCTCAAAAGCACCTTTTTTTCACTTTTTCCCAGCACTGGCCTCCAATATGCCCAACATCCGCAGCTGACTCCCACAGCCAAGGTGGCAGCCAGAACAACCCTTGCTTTTTATGAACGCCTCTGGGAACTACTTGCATTGCCACCCAGACTTTGGGGCTGCGGGCTTTCCTGGCCACCCTATCCTCAAAAGCACCTTTTTTTCACTTTTCCCCAGCACCGGCCTCCAATATGGCGAACGTCCGCAGCTGACTCCCACAGCCAAGGTGGCAGTCAGAACAACCCTTGCTTTTTATGAACGCCTCTGGGAACTACTTGCATTGCCACCCAGACTTTGGGGCTGCGGGCTTTCCTGGCCACTCTATTCTCAAAAGCAGCTTTTTTTCACTTTTCCCCAGCACCGGCCTCCAATATGGCGAACGTCCGGAGCTGACTCCCACAGCCAAGGTGGCAGCCAGAACAACTCTTGCTTTTTATGAACGCCTCTGGGAACTACTTGCATTGCCACCCAGACTTTGGGGCTGCGGGCTTTCCTGGCCACCCTATCCTCAAAAGCACCTTTTTTTCACTTTTTCCCAGCACCTGCCTCCAATATGCCGAAAGTCCTGGCCTGGCTCCCACACCCAAGGTGGCAGCCAGAACAACTCTTGCTTTTTATGAACGCCTCTGGGAACTACTTGCATTGCCACCAGACTTTGGGGCTGCGGGCTTTCCTGGCCACCCTATCCTCAAAAGCACCTTTTTTTCACTTTTCCCCAGCACCGGCCTCCAATATGGCGAACGTCCGGAGCTGACTCCCACAGCCAAGGTGGCAGCCAGAACAACCCTTGCTTTTTATGAACGCCTCTGGGAACTACTTGCATTGCCACCCAGACTTTGGGGCTGCGGGCTTTCCTGGCCACTCTATTCCCAAAAGCACCTTTTTTCACTTTTCCCCAGCACCGGCCTCCAATATGCCGAACGTCCGGAGCTGACTCCCACAGCCAAGGTGGCAGCCAGAACAACCCTTGCTTTTTATGAACGCCTCTGGGAACTACTTGCATTGCCACCCAGACTTTGGGGCTGCGGGCTTTCCTGGCCACTCTATTCTCAAAAGCACCTTTTTTTCACTTTTTCCCAGCACCGGCCTCCAATATGCCGAACGTCCGGAGCTGACTCCCACAGCCAAGGTGGCAGCCAGAACAACTCTTGCTTTTTATGAACGCCTCTGGGAACTACTTGCATTGCCACCCAGACTTTGGGGCTGCGGGCTTTCCTGGCCACTCTATTCCCAGAAGCAACTTTTTTCACTTTTCCCCGGCACCGGCCTCCAATATGCCGAACGTCCGCAGCTTACTCCCACAGCCAAGGTGGCAGCCAGAACAACCCTTGCTTTTTATGAATGCCTCTGGGAACTACTTGCATTGCCACCCAGACTTTGGGGCTGCGGGCTTTCCTGGCCACTCTATTCTCAAAAGCACCTTTTTTTCACTTTTCCCCAGCATCGGCCTCCAATATGGTGAACGTCCGCAGCTGACTCCCACAGCCAAGGTGGCAGCCAGAACAACTCTTGCTTTTTATGAACGCCTCTGGGAACTACTTGCATTGCCACCCAGACTTTGGGGCTGCGGGCTTTCCTGGCCACCCTATCCTCAAAAGCACCTTTTTTTCACTTTTTCCCAGCACTGGCCTCTAATATGCCCAACGTCCGGAGCTGACTCCCACAGCCAAGGTGGCAGCCAGAACAACCCTTGCTTTTTATGAACGCCTCTGGGAACTACTTGCATTGCCACCCAGACTTTGGGGCTGCGGGCTTTCCTGGCCACTCTATTCTCAAAAGCACCTTTTTTTCACTTTTTCCTATCATCGGCCTCCAATATGGCGAACGTCCGCAGCTGACTCCCACAGCCAAGGTGGCAGCCAGAACAACCCTTGCTTTTTATGAACGCCTCTGGGAACTACTTGCATTGCCACCCAGACTTTGGGGCTGCGGGCTTTCCTGGCCACCCTATCCTCAAAAGCACCTTTTTTTCACTTTTTCCCAGCACTGGCCTCTAATATGCCGAACGTCCGGAGCTGACTCCCACAGCCAAGGTGGCAGCCAGAACAACTCTTGCTTTTTATGAACGCCTCTGGGAACTACTTGCATTGCCACCCAGACTTTGGGGCTGCGGGCTTTCCTGGCCACCCTATCCTCAAAAGCACCTTTTTTTCACTTTTTCCCAGCACCGGCCTCCAATATGCCGAATGTCCGCAGCTGACTCCCACAGCCAATGTGGCAGCCAGAACAACCCTTGCTTTTTATGAACGCCTCTGGGAACTACTTGCATTGCCACCCAGACTTTGGGGCTGCGGGCTTTCCTGGCCACTCTATTCTCAAAAGCACCTTTTTTTCACTTTTCCCCAGCACTGGCCTCTAATATGCCCAACGTCCGGAGCTGACTCCCACAGCCAAGGTGGCAGCCAGAACAACCCTTGCTTTTTATGAACGCCTCTGGGAACTACTTGCATTGCCACCCAGACTTTGGGGCTGCGGGCTTTCCTGGCCACCCTATCCTCAAAAGCACCTTTTTTTCACTTTTCCCCAGCACCGGCCTCCAATATGCCGAACGTCCGGAGCTGACTCCCACAGCCAAGGTGGCAGCCAGAACAACCCTTGCTTTTTATGAACGCCTCTGGGAACTACTTGCATTGCCACCCAGACTTTGGGGCTGCGGGCTTTCCTGGCCACTCTATTCTCAAAAGCACCTTTTTTTCACTTTTTCCTATCATCGGCCTCCAATATGGCGAACGTCCGCAGCTGACTCCCACAGCCAAGGTGGCAGCCAGAACAACCCTTGCTTTTTATGAACGCCTCTGGGAACTACTTGCATTGCCACCCAGACTTTGGGGCTGCGGGCTTTCCTGGCCACTCTATTCTCAAAAGCACCTTCTTTTCACGTTTTCCCAGCACCGGCCTCCAATATGGCGAACGTCCGCAGCTGACTCCCACAGCCAAGGTGGCAGCCAGAACAGCCCTTGCTTTTTATGAACGCCTCTGGGAACTACTTGCATTGCCACCCAGACTTTGGGGCTGCGGGCTTTCCTGGCCACTCTATTCCCAGAAGCACCTTTTTTCACTTTTCCCCAGCACCGGCCTCCAATATGCCGAACGTCCGCAGCTGACTCCCACAGCCAAGGTGGCAGCCAGAACAACTCTTGCTTTTTATGAACACCTCTGGGAACTACTTGCATTGCCACCCAGACTTTGGGGCTGCGGGCTTTCCTGGCCACTCTATTCCCAGAAGCACCTTTTTTCACTTTTCCCCAGCACCGGCCTCCAATATGGCGAACGTCCGGAGCTGACTCCCACAGCCAAGGTGGCAGCCAGAACAACCCTTGCTTTTTATGAACGCCTCTGGGAACTACTTGCATTGCCACCCAGACTTTGGGGCTGCGGGCTTTCCTGGCCACCCTATCCTCAAAAGCACCTTTTTTTCACTTTTCCCCAGCACCGGCCTCCAATATGGCGAACGTCCGGAGCTGACTCCCACAGCCAAGGTGGCAGCCAGAACAACTCTTGCTTTTTATGAACGCCTCTGGGAACTACTTGCATTGCCACCCAGACTTTGGGGCTGCGGGCTTTCCTGGCCACCCTATCCTCAAAAGCACCTTTTTTTCACTTTTCCCCAGCACCGGCCTCCAATATGCCGAACGTCCGCAGCTTACTCCCACAGCCAAGGTGGCAGCCAGAACAACCCTTGCTTTTTATGAACGCCTCTGGGAACTACTTGCATTGCCACCCAGACTTTGGGGCTGCGGGCTTTCCTGGCCACCCTATCCTCAAAAGCACCTTTTTTTCACTTTTTCCCAGCACCTGCCTCCAATATGCCGAACGTCCTGGCCTGGCTCCCACACCCAAGGTGGCAGCCAGAACAACTCTTGCTTTTTATGAACGCCTCTGGGAACTACTTGCATTGCCACCAGACTTTGGGGCTGCGGGCTTTCCTGGCCACCCTATCCTCAAAAGCACCTTTTTTTCACTTTTCCCCAGCACCGGCCTCCAATATGGCAAACGTCCGCAGCTGACTCCCACAGCCAAGGTGGCAGCCAGAACAACCCTTGCTTTTTATGAACGCCTCTGGGAACTACTTGCATTGCCACCCAGACTTTGGGGCTGCGGGCTTTCCTGACCACTCTATTCCCAAAAGCACCTTTTTTCACTTTTCCCCAGCACCGGCCTCCAATATGCCGAACGTCCGGAGCTGACTCCCACAGCCAAGGTGGCAGCCAGAACAACCCTTGCTTTTTATGAACGCCTCTGGGAACTACTTGCATTGCCACCCAGACTTTGGGGCTGCGGGCTTTCCTGGCCACTCTATTCTCAAAAGCACCTTTTTTTCACTTTTCCCCAGCACCGGCCTCCAATATGCCGAACGTCCGGAGCTGACTCCCACAGCCAAGGTGGCAGCCAGAACAACTCTTGCTTTTTATGAACGCCTCTGGGAACTACTTGCATTGCCACCCAGACTTTGGGGCTGCGGGCTTTCCTGGCCACTCTATTCCCAGAAGCACCTTTTTTCACTTTTTCCCGGCACCGGCCTCCAATATGCCGAACGTCCGCAGCTTACTCCCACAGCCAAGGTGGCAGCCAGAACAACCCTTGCTTTTTATGAACGCCTCTGGGAACTACTTGCATTGCCACCCAGACTTTGGGGCTGCGGGCTTTCCTGGCCACTCTATTCTCAAAAGCACCTTTTTTTCACTTTTCCCCAGCATCGGCCTCCAATATGCCGAACGTCCGGAGCTGACTCCCACAGCCAAGGTGGCAGCCAGAACAACTCTTGCTTTTTATGAACGCCTCTGGGAACTACTTGCATTGCCACCCAGACTTTGGGGCTGCGGGCTTTCCTGGCCACCCTATCCTCAAAAGCACCTTTTTTTCACTTTTTCCCAGCACTGGCCTCTAATATGCCCAACGTCCGGAGCTGACTCCCACAGCCAAGGTGGCAGCCAGAACAACCCTTGCTTTTTATGAACGCCTCTGGGAACTACTTGCATTGCCACCCAGACTTTGGGGCTGCGGGCTTTCCTGGCCACTCTATTCTCAAAAGCACCTTTTTTTCACTTTTTCCTATCATCGGCCTCCAATATGCCGAACGTCCGCAGCTGACTCCCACAGCCAAGGTGGCAGCCAGAACAACCCTTGCTTTTTATGAACGCCTCTGGGAACTACTTGCATTGCCACCCAGACTTTGGGGCTGCGGGCTTTCCTGGCCACCCTATCCTCAAAAGCACCTTTTTTTCCCTTTTACCCAGCATCGGCCTCCAATATGGCGAACGTCCGCAGCTGACTCCCACAGCCAAGGTGGCAGCCAGAACAACCCTTGCTTTTTATGAACGCCTCTG
Organism: Numenius arquata; assembly: GCF_964106895.1. NCBI lineage: Eukaryota > Metazoa > Chordata > Aves > Charadriiformes > Scolopacidae > Numenius > Numenius arquata. The sequence continues at coordinate 20,663 of NW_027415104.1, forward strand.
GGAACTACTTGCATTGCCACCCAGACTTTGGGGCTGCGGGCTTTCCTGGCCACTCTATTCTCAAAAGCACCTTTTTTCACTTTTTCCCAGCACCGGCCTCCAATATGCCGAACGTCCGCAGCTGACTCCCACAGCCAAGGTGGCAGCCAGAACAACTCTTGCTTTTTATGAACGCCTCTGGGAACTACTTGCATTGCCACCCAGACTTTGGGGCTGCGGGCTTTCCTGGCCACTCTATTCCCAGAAGCACGTTTTTTCACTTTTCCCCGGCACCGGCCTCCAATATGCCGAACGTCCGCAGCTGACTCCCACAGCCAAGGTGGCAGCCAGAACAACCCTTGCTTTTTATGAACGCCTCTGGGAACTACTTGCATTGCCACCCAGACTTTGGGGCTGCGGGCTTTCCTGGCCACTCTATTCTCAAAAGCACCTTTTTTTCACTTTTCCCCAGCATCGGCCTCCAATATGCCGAACGTCCGGAGCTGACTCCCACAGCCAAGGTGGCAGCCAGAACAACTCTTGCTTTTTATGAACGCCTCTGGGAACTACTTGCATTGCCACCCAGACTTTGGGGCTGCGGGCTTTCCTGGCCACCCTATCCTCAAAAGCACCTTTTTTTCACTTTTTCCCAGCACTGGCCTCTAATATGCCCAACGTCCGGAGCTGACTCCCACAGCCAAGGTGGCAGCCAGAACAACCCTTGCTTTTTATGAACGCCTCTGGGAACTACTTGCATTGCCACCCAGACTTTGGGGCTGCGGGCTTTCCTGGCCACCCTATCCTCAAAAGCACCTTTTTTTCACTTTTCCCCAGCACCGGCCTCCAATATGGCGAACGTCCGGAGCTGACTCCCACAGCCAAGGTGGCAGCCAGAACAACTCTTGCTTTTTATGAACGCCTCTGGGAACTACTTGCATCGCCACCCAGACTTTGGGGCTGCGGGCTTTCCTGGCCACCCTATCCTCAAAAGCACCTTTTTTTCACTTTTTCCCAGCACCTGCCTCCAATATGCCGAAAGTCCTGGCCTGGCTCCCACACCCAAGGTGGCAGCCAGAACAACTCTTGCTTTTTATGAACGCCTCTGGGAACTACTTGCATTGCCACCAGACTTTGGGGCTGCGGGCTTTCCTGGCCACCCTATCCTCAAAAGCACCTTTTTTTCACTTTTCCCCAGCACCGGCCTCCAATATGGCGAACGTCCGGAGCTGACTCCCACAGCCAAGTTGGCAGCCAGAACAACCCTTGCTTTTTATGAACGCCTCTGGGAACTACTTGCATTGCCACCCAGACTTTGGGGCTGCGGGCTTTCCTGGCCACTCTATTCTCAAAAGCACCTTTTTTTCACTTTTCCCCAGCATCGGCCTCCAATATGGCGAACGTCCGCAGCTGACTCCCACAGCCAAGGTGGCAGCCAGAACAACTCTTGCTTTTTATGAACGCCTCTGGGAACTACTTGCATTGCCACCCAGACTTTGGGGCTGCGGGCTTTCCTGGCCACCCTATCCTCAAAAGCACCTTTTTTTCACTTTTTCCCAGCACCGGCCTCCAATATGGCGAACGTCCGCAGCTGACTCCCACAGCCAAGGTGGCAGCCAGAACAACCCTTGCTTTTTATGAACGCCTCTGGGAACTACTTGCATTGCCACCCAGACTTTGGGGCTGCGGGCTTTCCTGGCCACTCTATTCTCAAAAGCACCTTTTTTTCACTTTTTCCCAGCATCAGCCTCCAATATGCCCAACGTCCGGAGCTGACTCCCACAGCCAAGGTGGCAGCCAGAACAACCCTTGCTTTTTATGAACGCCTCTGGGAACTACTTCCATTGCCACCCAGACTTTGGGGCTGCGGGCTTTCCTGGCCACTCTATCCTCAAAAGCACCTTTTTTTCACTTTTCCCCAGCACCGGCCTCCAATATGCTGAACGTCCGCAGCTGACTCCCACAGCCAAGGTGGCAGCCAGAACAACTCTTGCTTTTTATGAACACCTCTGGGAACTACTTGCATTGCCACCCAGACTTTGGGGCTGCGGGCTTTCCTGGCCACTCTATTCCCAGAAGCACCTTTTTTCACTTTTCCCCAGCACCGGCCTCCAATATGGCGAACGTCCGGAGCTGACTCCCACAGCCAAGGTGGCAGCCAGAACAACCCTTGCTTTTTATGAACGCCTCTGGGAACTACTTGCATTGCCACCCAGACTTTGGGGCTGCGGGCTTTCCTGGCCACCCTATCCTCAAAAGCACCTTTTTTTCACTTTTCCCCAGCACCGGCCTCCAATATGCCGAACGTCCGGAGCTGACTCCCACAGCCAAGGTGGCAGCCAGAACAACTCTTGCTTTTTATGAACGCCTCTGGGAACTACTTGCATTGCCACCCAGACTTTGGGGCTGCGGGCTTTCCTGGCCACCCTATCCTCAAAAGCACCTTTTTTTCACTTTTCCCCAGCACCGGCCTCCAATATGCCGAACGTCCGGAGCTGACTCCCACAGCCAAGGTGGCAGCCAGAACAACCCTTGCTTTTTATGAACGCCTCTGGGAACTACTTGCATTGCCACCCAGACTTTGGGGCTGCGGGCTTTCCTGGCCACCCTATCCTCAAAAGCACCTTTTTTTCACTTTTCCCCAGCACCGGCCTCCAATATGGCGAACGTCCGCAGCTGACTCCCACAGCCAAGGTGGCAGTCAGAACAACCCTTGCTTTTTATGAACGCCTCTGGGAACTACTTGCATTGCCACCCAGACTTTGGGGCTGCGGGCTTTCCTGGCCACTCTATTCTCAAAAGCACCTTTTTTTCACTTTTCCCCAGCACCGGCCTCCAATATGCCGAACGTCCGGAGCTGACTCCCACAGCCAAGGTGGCAGCCAGAACAACTCTTGCTTTTTATGAACGCCTCTGGGAACTACTTGCATTGCCACCCAGACTTTGGGGCTGCGGGCTTTCCTGGCCACCCTATCCTCAAAAGCACCTTTTTTTCACTTTTTCCCAGCACCTGCCTCCAATATGCCGAAAGTCCTGGCCTGGCTCCCACACCCAAGGTGGCAGCCAGAACAACTCTTGCTTTTTATGAACGCCTCTGGGAACTACTTGCATTGCCACCAGACTTTGGGGCTGCGGGCTTTCCTGGCCACCCTATCCTCAAAAGCACCTTTTTTTCACTTTTCCCCAGCACCGGCCTCCAATATGGCGAACGTCCGCAGCTGACTCCCACAGCCAAGGTGGCAGCCAGAACAACCCTTGCTTTTTATGAACGCCTCTGGGAACTACTTGCATTGCCACCCAGACTTTGGGGCTGCGGGCTTTCCTGGCCACTCTATTCCCAAAAGCACCTTTTTTCACTTTTCCCCAGCACCGGCCTCCAATATGTCGAACGTCCGCAGCTGACTCCCACAGCCAAGGTGGCAGCCAGAACAACCCTTGCTTTTTATGAACGCCTCTGGGAACTACTTGCATTGCCACCCAGACTTTGGGGCTGCGGGCTTTCCTGGCCACTCTATTCTCAAAAGCACCTTTTTTTCACTTTTCCCCAGCACCGGCCTCCAATATGCCGAACGTCCGGAGCTGACTCCCACAGCCAAGGTGGCAGCCAGAACAACCCTTGCTTTTTATGAACGCCTCTGGGAACTACTTGCATTGCCACCCAGACTTTGGGGCTGCGGGCTTTCCTGGCCACTCTATTCTCAAAAGCACCTTTTTTTCACTTTTCCCCAGCACCGGCCTCCAATATGCCGAACGTCCGGAGCTGACTCCCACAGCCAAGGTGGCAGCCAGAACAACTCTTGCTTTTTATGAACGCCTCTGGGAACTACTTGCATTGCCACCCAGACTTTGGGGCTGCGGGCTTTCCTGGCCACTCTATTCCCAGAAGCACCTTTTTTCACTTTTCCCCGGCACCGGCCTCCAATATGCCGAACGTCCGCAGCTTACTCCCACAGCCAAGGTGGCAGCCAGAACAACCCTTGCTTTTTATGAACGCCTCTGGGAACTACTTGCATTGCCACCCAGACTTTGGGGCTGCGGGCTTTCCTGGCCACTCTATTCTCAAAAGCACCTTTTTTTCACTTTTCCCCAGCATCGGCCTCCAATATGCCGAACGTCCGGAGCTGACTCCCACAGCCAAGGTGGCAGCCAGAACAACTCTTGCTTTTTATGAACGCCTCTGGGAACTACTTGCATTGCCACCCAGACTTTGGGGCTGCGGGCTTTCCTGGCCACCCTATCCTCAAAAGCACCTTTTTTTCACTTTTTCCCAGCACTGGCCTCTAATATGCCGAACGTCCGGAGCTGACTCCCACAGCCAAGGTGGCAGCCAGAACAACCCTTGCTTTTTATGAACGCCTCTGGGAACTACTTGCATTGCCACCCAGACTTTGGGGCTGCGGGCTTTCCTGGCCACTCTATTCTCAAAAGCACCTTTTTTTCACTTTTTCCTATCATCGGCCTCCAATATGCCGAACGTCCGCAGCTGACTCCCACAGCCAAGGTGGCAGCCAGAACAACCCTTGCTTTTTATGAACGCCTCTGGGAACTACTTGCATTGCCACCCAGACTTTGGGGCTGCGGGCTTTCCTGGCCACCCTATCCTCAAAAGCACCTTTTTTTCCCTTTTACCCAGCATCGGCCTCCAATATGGCGAACGTCCGCAGCTGACTCCCACAGCCAAGGTGGCAGCCAGAACAACCCTTGCTTTTTATGAACGCCTCTGGGAACTACTTGCATTGCCACCCAGACTTTGGGGCTGCGGGCTTTCCTGGCCACTCTATTCTCAAAAGCACCTTTTTTCACTTTTTCCCAGCACCGGCCTCCAATATGCCGAACGTCCGCAGCTGACTCCCACAGCCAAGGTGGCAGCCAGAACAACTCTTGCTTTTTATGAACGCCTCTGGGAACTACTTGCATTGCCACCCAGACTTTGGGGCTGCGGGCTTTCCTGGCCACTCTATTCCCAGAAGCACGTTTTTTCACTTTTCCCCGGCACCGGCCTCCAATATGCCGAACGTCCGCAGCTGACTCCCACAGCCAAGGTGGCAGCCAGAACAACCCTTGCTTTTTATGAACGCCTCTGGGAACTACTTGCATTGCCACCCAGACTTTGGGGCTGCGGGCTTTCCTGGCCACTCTATTCTCAAAAGCACCTTTTTTTCACTTTTCCCCAGCATCGGCCTCCAATATGCCGAACGTCCGGAGCTGACTCCCACAGCCAAGGTGGCAGCCAGAACAACTCTTGCTTTTTATGAACGCCTCTGGGAACTACTTGCATTGCCACCCAGACTTTGGGGCTGCGGGCTTTCCTGGCCACCCTATCCTCAAAAGCACCTTTTTTTCACTTTTTCGCAGCACTGGCCTCTAATATGCCCAACGTCCGGAGCTGACTCCCACAGCCAAGGTGGCAGCCAGAACAACCCTTGCTTTTTATGAACGCCTCTGGGAACTACTTGCATTGCCACCCAGACTTTGGGGCTGCGGGCTTTCCTGGCCACCCTATCCTCAAAAGCACCTTTTTTTCACTTTTCCCCAGCACCGGCCTCCAATATGCCGAACGTCCGGAGCTGACTCCCACAGCCAAGGTGGCAGCCAGAACAACTCTTGCTTTTTATGAACGCCTCTGGGAACTACTTGCATTGCCACCCAGACTTTGGGGCTGCGGGCTTTCCTGGCCACCCTATCCTCAAAAGCACCTTTTTTTCACTTTTTCCCAGCACCTGCCTCCAATATGCCGAAAGTCCTGGCCTGGCTCCCACACCCAAGGTGGCAGCCAGAACAACTCTTGCTTTTTATGAACGCCTCTGGGAACTACTTGCATTGCCACCAGACTTTGGGGCTGCGGGCTTTCCTGGCCACCCTATCCTCAAAAGCACCTTTTTTTCACTTTTCCCCAGCACCGGCCTCCAATATGGCGAACGTCCGGAGCTGACTCCCACAGCCAAGTTGGCAGCCAGAACAACCCTTGCTTTTTATGAACGCCTCTGGGAACTACTTCCATTGCCACCCAGACTTTGGGGCTGCGGGCTTTCCTGGCCACTCTATTCTCAAAAGCACCTTTTTTTCACTTTTCCCCAGCATCGGCCTCCAATATGCCGAACGTCCGCAGCTGACTCCCACAGCCAAGGTGGCAGCCAGAACAACTCTTGCTTTTTATGAACGCCTCTGGGAACTACTTGCATTGCCACCCAGACTTTGGGGCTGCGGGCTTTCCTGGCCACCCTATCCTCAAAAGCACCTTTTTTTCACTTTTTCCCAGCACCGGCCTCCAATATGGCGAACGTCCGCAGCTGACTCCCACAGCCAAGGTGGCAGCCAGAACAACCCTTGCTTTTTATGAACGCCTCTGGGAACTACTTGCATTGCCACCCAGACTTTGGGGCTGCGGGCTTTCCTGGCCACTCTATTCTCAAAAGCACCTTTTTTTCACTTTTTCCCAGCATCAGCCTCCAATATGCCCAACGTCCGGAGCTGACTCCCACAGCCAAGGTGGCAGCCAGAACAACCCTTGCTTTTTATGAACGCCTCTGGGAACTACTTCCATTGCCACCCAGACTTTGGGGCTGCGGGCTTTCCTGGCCACTCTATCCTCAAAAGCACCTTTTTTTCACTTTTCCCCAGCACCGGCCTCCAATATGCTGAACGTCCGCAGCTGACTCCCACAGCCAAGGTGGCAGCCAGAACAACTCTTGCTTTTTATGAACACCTCTGGGAACTACTTGCATTGCCACCCAGACTTTGGGGCTGCGGGCTTTCCTGGCCACTCTATTCCCAGAAGCACCTTTTTTCACTTTTCCCCAGCACCGGCCTCCAATATGGCGAACGTCCGGAGCTGACTCCCACAGCCAAGGTGGCAGCCAGAACAACCCTTGCTTTTTATGAACGCCTCTGGGAACTACTTGCATTGCCACCCAGACTTTGGGGCTGCGGGCTTTCCTGGCCACCCTATCCTCAAAAGCACCTTTTTTTCACTTTTCCCCAGCACCGGCCTCCAATATGCCGAACGTCCGGAGCTGACTCCCACAGCCAAGGTGGCAGCCAGAACAACTCTTGCTTTTTATGAACGCCTCTGGGAACTACTTGCATTGCCACCCAGACTTTGGGGCTGCGGGCTTTCCTGGCCACCCTATCCTCAAAAGCACCTTTTTTTCACTTTTCCCCAGCACCGGCCTCCAATATGCCGAACGTCCGGAGCTGACTCCCACAGCCAAGGTGGCAGCCAGAACAACCCTTGCTTTTTATGAACGCCTCTGGGAACTACTTGCATTGCCACCCAGACTTTGGGGCTGCGGGCTTTCCTGGCCACCCTATCCTCAAAAGCACCTTTTTTTCACTTTTCCCCAGCACCGGCCTCCAATATGGCGAACGTCCGCAGCTGACTCCCACAGCCAAGGTGGCAGTCAGAACAACCCTTGCTTTTTATGAACGCCTCTGGGAACTACTTGCATTGCCACCCAGACTTTGGGGCTGCGGGCTTTCCTGGCCACTCTATTCTCAAAAGCACCTTTTTTTCACTTTTCCCCAGCACCGGCCTCCAATATGCCGAACGTCCGGAGCTGACTCCCACAGCCAAGGTGGCAGCCAGAACAACTCTTGCTTTTTATGAACGCCTCTGGGAACTACTTGCATTGCCACCCAGACTTTGGGGCTGCGGGCTTTCCTGGCCACCCTATCCTCAAAAGCACCTTTTTTTCACTTTTTCCCAGCACCTGCCTCCAATATGCCGAAAGTCCTGGCCTGGCTCCCACACCCAAGGTGGCAGCCAGAACAACTCTTGCTTTTTATGAACGCCTCTGGGAACTACTTGCATTGCCACCAGACTTTGGGGCTGCGGGCTTTCCTGGCCACCCTATCCTCAAAAGCACCTTTTTTTCACTTTTCCCCAGCACCGGCCTCCAATATGGCGAACGTCCGGAGCTGACTCCCACAGCCAAGGTGGCAGCCAGAACAACCCTTGCTTTTTATGAACGCCTCTGGGAACTACTTGCATTGCCACCCAGACTTTGGGGCTGCGGGCTTTCCTGGCCACTCTATTCCCAAAAGCACCTTTTTTCACTTTTCCCCAGCACCGGCCTCCAATATGTCGAACGTCCGCAGCTGACTCCCACAGCCAAGGTGGCAGCCAGAACAACCCTTGCTTTTTATGAACGCCTCTGGGAACTACTTGCATTGCCACCCAGACTTTGGGGCTGCGGGCTTTCCTGGCCACTCTATTCTCAAAAGCACCTTTTTTTCACTTTTCCCCAGCACCGGCCTCCAATATGCCGAACGTCCGGAGCTGACTCCCACAGCCAAGGTGGCAGCCAGAACAACTCTTGCTTTTTATGAACGCCTCTGGGAACTACTTGCATTGCCACCCAGACTTTGGGGCTGCGGGCTTTCCTGGCCACTCTATTCCCAGAAGCAACTTTTTTCACTTTTCCCCGGCACCGGCCTCCAATATGCCGAACGTCCGCAGCTTACTCCCACAGCCAAGGTGGCAGCCAGAACAACCCTTGCTTTTTATGAATGCCTCTGGGAACTACTTGCATTGCCACCCAGACTTTGGGGCTGCGGGCTTTCCTGGCCACTCTATTCTCAAAAGCACCTTTTTTTCACTTTTCCCCAGCATCGGCCTCCAATATGCCGAACGTCCGGAGCTGACTCCCACAGCCAAGGTGGCAGCCAGAACAACTCTTGCTTTTTATGAACGCCTCTGGGAACTACTTGCATTGCCACCCAGACTTTGGGGCTGCGGGCTTTCCTGGCCACCCTATCCTCAAAAGCACCTTTTTTTCACTTTTTCCCAGCACTGGCCTCTAATATGCCCAACGTCCGGAGCTGACTCCCACAGCCAAGGTGGCAGCCAGAACAACCCTTGCTTTTTATGAACGCCTCTGGGAACTACTTGCATTGCCACCCAGACTTTGGGGCTGCGGGCTTTCCTGGCCACTCTATTCTCAAAAGCACCTTTTTTTCACTTTTTCCTATCATCGGCCTCCAATATGGCGAACGTCCGCAGCTGACTCCCACAGCCAAGGTGGCAGCCAGAACAACCCTTGCTTTTTATGAACGCCTCTGGGAACTACTTGCATTGCCACCCAGACTTTGGGGCTGCGGGCTTTCCTGGCCACCCTATCCTCAAAAGCACCTTTTTTTCACTTTTTCCCAGCACTGGCCTCTAATATGCCGAACGTCCGGAGCTGACTCCCACAGCCAAGGTGGCAGCCAGAACAACTCTTGCTTTTTATGAACGCCTCTGGGAACTACTTGCATTGCCACCCAGACTTTGGGGCTGCGGGCTTTCCTGGCCACCCTATCCTCAAAAGCACCTTTTTTTCACTTTTCCCCAGCACCGGCCTCCAATATGCCGAACGTCCGCAGCTGACTCCCACAGCCAAGGTGGCAGCCAGAACAACCCTTGCTTTTTATGAACGCCTCTGGGAACTACTTGCATTGCCACCCAGACTTTGGGGCTGCGGGCTTTCCTGGCCACTCTATTCTCAAAAGCACCTTTTTTTCACTTTTTCCTAGCATCGGCCTCCAATATGGCGAACGTCCGCAGCTGACTCCCACAGCCAAGGTGGCAGCCAGAACAACCCTTGCTTTTTATGAACGCCTCTGGGAACTACTTGCATTGCCACCCAGACTTTGGGGCTGCGGGCTTTCCTGGCCACTCTATTCTCAAAAGCACCTTCTTTTCACTTTTTCCCAGCACCGGCCTCCAATATGCCGAACGTCCGGAGCTGACTCCCACAGCCAAGGTGGCAGCCAGAACAACCCTTGCTTTTTATGAACGCCTCTGGGAACTACTTGCATTGCCACCCAGACTTTGGGGCTGCGGGCTTTCCTGGCCACTCTATTCTCAAAAGCACCTTCTTTTCACTTTTTCCCAGCACCGGCCTCCAATATGCCGAACGTCCGGAGCTGACTCCCACAGCCAAGGTGGCAGCCAGAACAACTCTTGCTTTTTATGAACGCCTCTGGGAACTACTTGCATTGCCACCCAGACTTTGGGGCTGCGGGCTTTCCTGGCCACCCTATCCTCAAAAGCACCTTTTTTTCACTTTTCCCCAGCACCGGCCTCCAATATGCCGAACGTCCGGAGCTGACTCCCACAGCCAAGGTGGCAGCCAGAACAACCCTTGCTTTTTATGAACGCCTCTGGGAACTACTTGCATTGCCACCCAGACTTTGGGGCTGCGGGCTTTCCTGGCCACGCTATCCTCAAAAGCACCTTTTTTTCACTTTTTCCCAGCACCTGCCTCCAATATGCCGAACGTCCTGGCCTGGCTCCCACAGCCAAGGTGGCAGCCAGAACAACTCTTGCTTTTTATGAACGCCTCTGGGAACTACTTGCATTGCCACCCAGACTTTGGGGCTGCGGGCTTTCCTGGCCACCCTATCCTCAAAAGCACCTTTTTTTCACTTTTCCCCAGCACCGGCCTCCAATATGGCGAACGTCCGGAGCTGACTCCCACAGCCAAGGTGGCAGCCAGAACAACCCTTGCTTTTTATGAACGCCTCTGGGAACTACTTGCATTGCCACCCAGACTTTGGGGCTGCGGGCTTTCCTGGCCACTCTATCCTCAAAAGCACCTTTTTTTCACTTTTCCCCAGCACCGGCCTCCAATATGCCGAACGTCCGGAGCTGACTCCCACAGCCAAGGTGGCAGCCAGAACAACTCTTGCTTTTTATGAACGCCTCTGGGAACTACTTGCATTGCCACCCAGACTTTGGGGCTGCGGGCTTTCCTGGCCACCCTATCCTCAAAAGCACCTTTTTTTCACTTTTTCCCAGCACCTGCCTCCAATATGCCGAAAGTCCTGGCCTGGCTCCCACACCCAAGGTGGCAGCCAGAACAACTCTTGCTTTTTATGAACGCCTCTGGGAACTACTTGCATTGCCACCAGACTTTGGGGCTGCGGGCTTTCCTGGCCACCCTATCCTCAAAAGCACCTTTTTTTCACTTTTCCCCAGCACCGGCCTCCAATATGGCGAACGTCCGCAGCTGACTCCCACAGCCAAGGTGGCAGCCAGAACAACCCTTGCTTTTTATGAACGCCTCTGGGAACTACTTGCATTGCCACCCAGACTTTGGGGCTGCGGGCTTTCCTGGCCACTCTATTCTCAAAAGCACCTTTTTTTCACTTTTCCCCAGCATCGGCCTCCAATATGCCGAACGTCCGGAGCTGACTCCCACAGCCAAGGTGGCAGCCAGAACAACTCTTGCTTTTTATGAACGCCTCTGGGAACTACTTGCATTGCCACCCAGACTTTGGGGCTGCGGGCTTTCCTGGCCACCCTATCCTCAAAAGCACCTTTTTTTCACTTTTTCCCAGCACCGGCCTCCAATATGGCGAACGTCCGCAGCTGACTCCCACAGCCAAGGTGGCAGCCAGAACAACCCTTGCTTTTTATGAACGCCTCTGGGAACTACTTGCATTGCCACCCAGACTTTGGGGCTGCGGGCTTTCCTGGCCACTCTATTCTCAAAAGCACCTTTTTTTCACTTTTTCCCAGCATCAGCCTCCAATATGCCCAACGTCCGGAGCTGACTCCCACAGCCAAGGTGGCAGCCAGAACAACCCTTGCTTTTTATGAACGCCTCTGGGAACTACTTCCATTGCCACCCAGACTTTGGGGCTGCGGGCTTTCCTGGCCACTCTATCCTCAAAAGCACCTTTTTTTCACTTTTCCCCAGCACCGGCCTCCAATATGCCGAACGTCCGCAGCTGACTCCCACAGCCAAGGTGGCAGCCAGAACAACTCTTGCTTTTTATGAACACCTCTGGGAACTACTTGCATTGCCACCCAGACTTTGGGGCTGCGGGCTTTCCTGGCCACTCTATTCCCAGAAGCACCTTTTTTCACTTTTTCCCAGCACCGGCCTCCAATATGCCGAACGTCCGGAGCTGACTCCCACAGCCAAGGTGGCAGCCAGAACAACCCTTGCTTTTTATGAACGCCTCTGGGAACTACTTGCATTGCCACCCAGACTTTGGGGCTGCGGGCTTTCCTGGCCACCCTATCCTCAAAAGCACCTTTTTTTCACTTTTCCCCAGCACCGGCCTCCAATATGCCGAACGTCCGGAGCTGACTCCCACAGCCAAGGTGGCAGCCAGAACAACTCTTGCTTTTTATGAACGCCTCTGGGAACTACTTGCATTGCCACCCAGACTTTGGGGCTGCGGGCTTTCCTGGCCACCCTATCCTCAAAAGCACCTTTTTTTCACTTTTCCCCAGCACCGGCCTCCAATATGCCGAACGTCCGGAGCTGACTCCCACAGCCAAGGTGGCAGCCAGAACAACCCTTGCTTTTTATGAACGCCTCTGGGAACTACTTGCATTGCCACCCAGACTTTGGGGCTGCGGGCTTTCCTGGCCACGCTATCCTCAAAAGCACCTTTTTTTCACTTTTTCCCAGCACCTGCCTCCAATATGCCGAACGTCCTGGCCTGGCTCCCACAGCCAAGGTGGCAGCCAGAACAACTCTTGCTTTTTATGAACGCCTCTGGGAACTACTTGCATTGCCACCCAGACTTTGGGGCTGCGGGCTTTCCTGGCCACCCTATCCTCAAAAGCACCTTTTTTTCACTTTTTCCCAGCACTGGCCTCCAATATGCCCAACATCCGCAGCTGACTCCCACAGCCAAGGTGGCAGCCAGAACAACCCTTGCTTTTTATGAACGCCTCTGGGAACTACTTGCATTGCCACCCAGACTTTGGGGCTGCGGGCTTTCCTGGCCACCCTATCCTCAAAAGCACCTTTTTTTCACTTTTCCCCAGCACCGGCCTCCAATATGGCGAACGTCCGCAGCTGACTCCCACAGCCAAGGTGGCAGTCAGAACAACCCTTGCTTTTTATGAACGCCTCTGGGAACTACTTGCATTGCCACCCAGACTTTGGGGCTGCGGGCTTTCCTGGCCACTCTATTCTCAAAAGCACCTTTTTTTCACTTTTCCCCAGCACCGGCCTCCAATATGGCGAACGTCCGGAGCTGACTCCCACAGCCAAGGTGGCAGCCAGAACAACTCTTGCTTTTTATGAACGCCTCTGGGAACTACTTGCATTGCCACCCAGACTTTGGGGCTGCGGGCTTTCCTGGCCACCCTATCCTCAAAAGCACCTTTTTTTCACTTTTTCCCAGCACCTGCCTCCAATATGCCGAAAGTCCTGGCCTGGCTCCCACACCCAAGGTGGCAGCCAGAACAACTCTTGCTTTTTATGAACGCCTCTGGGAACTACTTGCATTGCCACCAGACTTTGGGGCTGCGGGCTTTCCTGGCCACCCTATCCTCAAAAGCACCTTTTTTTCACTTTTCCCCAGCACCGGCCTCCAATATGGCGAACGTCCGCAGCTGACTCCCACAGCCAAGGTGGCAGCCAGAACAACCCTTGCTTTTTATGAACGCCTCTGGGAACTACTTGCATTGCCACCCAGACTTTGGGGCTGCGGGCTTTCCTGGCCACCCTATCCTCAAAAGCACCTTTTTTTCACTTTTCCCCAGCACCGGCCTCCAATATGGCGAACGTCCGGAGCTGACTCCCACAGCCAAGGTGGCAGCCAGAACAACCCTTGCTTTTTATGAACGCCTCTGGGAACTACTTGCATTGCCACCCAGACTTTGGGGCTGCGGGCTTTCCTGGCCACTCTATCCTCAAAAGCACCTTTTTTTCACTTTTCCCCAGCACCGGCCTCCAATATGCCGAACGTCCGGAGCTGACTCCCACAGCCAAGGTGGCAGCCAGAACAACTCTTGCTTTTTATGAACGCCTCTGGGAACTACTTGCATTGCCACCCAGACTTTGGGGCTGCGGGCTTTCCTGGCCACCCTATCCTCAAAAGCACCTTTTTTTCACTTTTTCCCAGCACCTGCCTCCAATATGCCGAAAGTCCTGGCCTGGCTCCCACACCCAAGGTGGCAGCCAGAACAACTCTTGCTTTTTATGAACGCCTCTGGGAACTACTTGCATTGCCACCAGACTTTGGGGCTGCGGGCTTTCCTGGCCACCCTATCCTCAAAAGCACCTTTTTTTCACTTTTCCCCAGCACCGGCCTCCAATATGGCGAACGTCCGCAGCTGACTCCCACAGCCAAGGTGGCAGCCAGAACAACCCTTGCTTTTTATGAACGCCTCTGGGAACTACTTGCATTGCCACCCAGACTTTGGGGCTGCGGGCTTTCCTGGCCACTCTATTCTCAAAAGCACCTTTTTTTCACTTTTCCCCAGCATCGGCCTCCAATATGCCGAACGTCCGGAGCTGACTCCCACAGCCAAGGTGGCAGCCAGAACAACTCTTGCTTTTTATGAACGCCTCTGGGAACTACTTGCATTGCCACCCAGACTTTGGGGCTGCGGGCTTTCCTGGCCACCCTATCCTCAAAAGCACCTTTTTTTCACTTTTTCCCAGCACCGGCCTCCAATATGGCGAACGTCCGCAGCTGACTCCCACAGCCAAGGTGGCAGCCAGAACAACCCTTGCTTTTTATGAACGCCTCTGGGAACTACTTGCATTGCCACCCAGACTTTGGGGCTGCGGGCTTTCCTGGCCACTCTATTCTCAAAAGCACCTTTTTTTCACTTTTTCCCAGCATCAGCCTCCAATATGCCCAACGTCCGGAGCTGACTCCCACAGCCAAGGTGGCAGCCAGAACAACCCTTGCTTTTTATGAACGCCTCTGGGAACTACTTCCATTGCCACCCAGACTTTGGGGCTGCGGGCTTTCCTGGCCACTCTATCCTCAAAAGCACCTTTTTTTCACTTTTCCCCAGCACCGGCCTCCAATATGCCGAACGTCCGCAGCTGACTCCCACAGCCAAGGTGGCAGCCAGAACAACTCTTGCTTTTTATGAACACCTCTGGGAACTACTTGCATTGCCACCCAGACTTTGGGGCTGCGGGCTTTCCTGGCCACTCTATTCCCAGAAGCACCTTTTTTCACTTTTCCCCAGCACCGGCCTCCAATATGGCGAACGTCCGGAGCTGACTCCCACAGCCAAGGTGGCAGCCAGAACAACCCTTGCTTTTTATGAACGCCTCTGGGAACTACTTGCATTGCCACCCAGACTTTGGGGCTGCGGGCTTTCCTGGCCACCCTATCCTCAAAAGCACCTTTTTTTCACTTTTCCCCAGCACCGGCCTCCAATATGCCGAACGTCCGGAGCTGACTCCCACAGCCAAGGTGGCAGCCAGAACAACTCTTGCTTTTTATGAACGCCTCTGGGAACTACTTGCATTGCCACCCAGACTTTGGGGCTGCGGGCTTTCCTGGCCACCCTATCCTCAAAAGCACCTTTTTTTCACTTTTCCCCAGCACCGGCCTCCAATATGCCGAACGTCCGGAGCTGACTCCCACAGCCAAGGTGGCAGCCAGAACAACCCTTGCTTTTTATGAACGCCTCTGGGAACTACTTGCATTGCCACCCAGACTTTGGGGCTGCGGGCTTTCCTGGCCACGCTATCCTCAAAAGCACCTTTTTTTCACTTTTTCCCAGCACCTGCCTCCAATATGCCGAACGTCCTGGCCTGGCTCCCACAGCCAAGGTGGCAGCCAGAACAACCCTTGCTTTTTATGAACGCCTCTGGGAACTACTTGCATTGCCACCCAGACTTTGGGGCTGCGGGCTTTCCTGGCCACCCTATCCTCAAAAGCACCTTTTTTTCACTTTTTCCCAGCACTGGCCTCCAATATGCCCAACATCCGCAGCTGACTCCCACAGCCAAGGTGGCAGCCAGAACAACCCTTGCTTTTTATGAACGCCTCTGGGAACTACTTGCATTGCCACCCAGACTTTGGGGCTGCGGGCTTTCCTGGCCACCCTATCCTCAAAAGCACCTTTTTTTCACTTTTCCCCAGCACCGGCCTCCAATATGGCGAACGTCCGCAGCTGACTCCCACAGCCAAGGTGGCAGTCAGAACAACCCTTGCTTTTTATGAACGCCTCTGGGAACTACTTGCATTGCCACCCAGACTTTGGGGCTGCGGGCTTTCCTGGCCACTCTATTCTCAAAAGCACCTTTTTTTCACTTTTCCCCAGCACCGGCCTCCAATATGGCGAACGTCCGGAGCTGACTCCCACAGCCAAGGTGGCAGCCAGAACAACTCTTGCTTTTTATGAACGCCTCTGGGAACTACTTGCATTGCCACCCAGACTTTGGGGCTGCGGGCTTTCCTGGCCACCCTATCCTCAAAAGCACCTTTTTTTCACTTTTTCCCAGCACCTGCCTCCAATATGCCGAAAGTCCTGGCCTGGCTCCCACAGCCAAGGTGGCAGCCAGAACAACTCTTGCTTTTTATGAACGCCTCTGGGAACTACTTGCATTGCCACCAGACTTTGGGGCTGCGGGCTTTCCTGGCCACCCTATCCTCAAAAGCACCTTTTTTTCACTTTTCCCCAGCACCGGCCTCCAATATGGCGAACGTCCGCAGCTGACTCCCACAGCCAAGGTGGCAGCCAGAACAACCCTTGCTTTTTATGAACGCCTCTGGGAACTACTTGCATTGCCACCCAGACTTTGGGGCTGCGGGCTTTCCTGGCCACTCTATTCCCAAAAGCACCTTTTTTCACTTTTCCCCAGCACCGGCCTCCAATATGCCGAACGTCCGGAGCTGACTCCCACAGCCAAGGTGGCAGCCAGAACAACCCTTGCTTTTTATGAACGCCTCTGGGAACTACTTGCATTGCCACCCAGACTTTGGGGCTGCGGGCTTTCCTGGCCACTCTATTCTCAAAAGCACCTTTTTTTCACTTTTCCCCAGCACCGGCCTCCAATATGCCGAACGTCCGGAGCTGACTCCCACAGCCAAGGTGGCAGCCAGAACAACTCTTGCTTTTTATGAACGCCTCTGGGAACTACTTGCATTGCCACCCAGACTTTGGGGCTGCAGGCTTTCCTGGCCACTCTATTCCCAGAAGCAACTTTTTTCACTTTTCCCCGGCACCGGCCTCCAATATGCCGAACGTCCGCAGCTTACTCCCACAGCCAAGGTGGCAGCCAGAACAACCCTTGCTTTTTATGAATGCCTCTGGGAACTACTTGCATTGCCACCCAGACTTTGGGGCTGCGGGCTTTCCTGGCCACTCTATTCTCAAAAGCACCTTTTTTTCACTTTTCCCCAGCATCGGCCTCCAATATGGTGAACGTCCGGAGCTGACTCCCACAGCCAAGGTGGCAGCCAGAACAACTCTTGCTTTTTATGAACGCCTCTGGGAACTACTTGCATTGCCACCCAGACTTTGGGGCTGCGGGCTTTCCTGGCCACCCTATCCTCAAAAGCACCTTTTTTTCACTTTTTCCCAGCACTGGCCTCTAATATGCCCAACGTCCGGAGCTGACTCCCACAGCCAAGGTGGCAGCCAGAACAACCCTTGCTTTTTATGAACGCCTCTGGGAACTACTTGCATTGCCACCCAGACTTTGGGGCTGCGGGCTTTCCTGGCCACTCTATTCTCAAAAGCACCTTTTTTTCACTTTTTCCTATCATCGGCCTCCAATATGGCGAACGTCCGCAGCTGACTCCCACAGCCAAGGTGGCAGCCAGAACAACCCTTGCTTTTTATGAACGCCTCTGGGAACTACTTGCATTGCCACCCAGACTTTGGGGCTGCGGGCTTTCCTGGCCACCCTATCCTCAAAAGCACCTTTTTTTCACTTTTTCCCAGCACTGGCCTCTAATATGCCGAACGTCCGGAGCTGACTCCCACAGCCAAGGTGGCAGCCAGAACAACTCTTGCTTTTTATGAACGCCTCTGGGAACTACTTGCATTGCCACCCAGACTTTGGGGCTGCGGGCTTTCCTGGCCACCCTATCCTCAAAAGCACCTTTTTTTCACTTTTCCCCAGCACCGGCCTCCAATATGCCGAACGTCCGCAGCTGACTCCCACAGCCAAGGTGGCAGCCAGAACAACCCTTGCTTTTTATGAACGCCTCTGGGAACTACTTGCATTGCCACCCAGATTTTGGGGCTGCGGGCTTTCCTGGCCACTCTATTCTCAAAAGCACCTTTTTTTCACTTTTTCCTAGCATCGGCCTCCAATATGGCGAACGTCCGCAGCTGACTCCCACAGCCAAGGTGGCATCCAGAACAACCCTTGCTTTTTATGAACGCCTCTGGGAACTACTTGCATTGCCACCCAGACTTTGGGGCTGCGGGCTTTCCTGGCCACTCTATTCTCAAAAGCACCTTCTTTTCACTTTTTCCCAGCACCGGCCTCCAATATGCCGAACGTCCGGAGCTGACTCCCACAGCCAAGGTGGCAGCCAGAACAACTCTTGCTTTTTATGAACGCCTCTGGGAACTACTTGCATTGCCACCCAGACTTTGGGGCTGCGGGCTTTCCTGGCCACTCTATTCCCAGAAGCACCTTTTTTCACTTTTCCCCGGCACCGGCCTCCAATATGCCGAACGTCCGGAGCTGACTCCCACAGCCAAGGTGGCAGCCAGAACAACCCTTGCTTTTTATGAACGCCTCTGGGAACTACTTGCATTGCCACCCAGACTTTGGGGCTGCGGGCTTTCCTGGCCACTCTATTCTCAAAAGCACCTTTTTTTCACTTTTCCCCAGCATCGGCCTCCAATATGCCGAACGTCCGGAGCTGACTCCCACAGCCAAGGTGGCAGCCAGAACAACCCTTGCTTTTTATGAACGCCTCTGGGAACTACTTGCATTGCCACCCAGACTTTGGGGCTGCGGGCTTTCCTGGCCACCCTATCCTCAAAAGCACCTTTTTTTCACTTTTTCCCAGCACTGGCCTCTAATATGCCCAACGTCCGGAGCTGACTCCCACAGCCAAGGTGGCAGCCAGAACAACCCTTGCTTTTTATGAACGCCTCTGGGAACTACTTGCATTGCCACCCAGACTTTGGGGCTGCGGGCTTTCCTGGCCACCCTATCCTCAAAAGCACCTTTTTTTCACTTTTCCCCAGCACCGGCCTCCAATATGCCGAACGTCCGGAGCTGACTCCCACAGCCAAGGTGGCAGCCAGAACAACCCTTGCTTTTTATGAACGCCTCTGGGAACTACTTGCATTGCCACCCAGACTTTGGGGCTGCGGGCTTTCCTGGCCACTCTATTCTCAAAAGCACCTTTTTTTCACTTTTTCCTAGCATCGGCCTCCAATATGGCGAACGTCCGCAGCTGACTCCCACAGCCAAGGTGGCAGCCAGAACAACCCTTGCTTTTTATGAACGCCTCTGGGAACTACTTGCATTGCCACCCAGACTTTGGGGCTGCGGGCTTTCCTGGCCACTCTATTCTCAAAAGCACCTTCTTTTCACGTTTTCCCAGCACCGGCCTCCAATATGGCGAACGTCCGCAGCTGACTCCCACAGCCAAGGTGGCAGCCAGAACAGCCCTTGCTTTTTATGAACGCCTCTGGGAACTACTTGCATTGCCACCCAGACTTTGGGGCTGCGGGCTTTCCTGGCCACTCTATTCCCAGAAGCACCTTTTTTCACTTTTCCCCAGCACCGGCCTCCAATATGCCGAACGTCCGCAGCTGACTCCCACAGCCAAGGTGGCAGCCAGAACAACTCTTGCTTTTTATGAACACCTCTGGGAACTACTTGCATTGCCACCCAGACTTTGGGGCTGCGGGCTTTCCTGGCCACTCTATTCCCAGAAGCACCTTTTTTCACTTTTCCCCAGCACCGGCCTCCAATATGGCGAACGTCCTGGCCTGGCTCCCACAGCCAAGGTGGCAGCCAGAACAACCCTTGCTTTTTATGAACACCTCTGGGAACTACTTGCATTGCCACCCAGACTTTGGGGCTGCGGGCTTTCCTGGCCACCCTATCCTCAAAAGCACCTTTTTTTCACTTTTTCCCAGCACTGGCCTCTAATATGCCCAACATCCGCAGCTGACTCCCACAGCCAAGGTGGCAGCCAGAACAACCCTTGCTTTTTATGAACGCCTCTGGGAACTACTTGCATTGCCACCCAGACTTTGGGGCTGCGGGCTTTCCTGGCCACCCTATCCTCAAAAGCACCTTTTTTTCACTTTTTCCCAGCACCGGCCTCCAATATGCCGAATGTCCGCAGCTGACTCCCACAGCCAATGTGGCAGCCAGAACAACCCTTGCTTTTTATGAACGCCTCTGGGAACTACTTGCATTGCCACCCAGACTTTGGGGCTGCGGGCTTTCCTGGCCACTCTATTCTCAAAAGCACCTTTTTTTCACTTTTCCCCAGCACCGGCCTCCAATATGCCGAACGTCCGGAGCTGACTCCCACAGCCAAGGTGGCAGCCAGAACAACTCTTGCTTTTTATGAACGCCTCTGGGAACTACTTGCATTGCCACCCAGACTTTGGGGCTGCGGGCTTTCCTGGCCACCCTATCCTCAAAAGCACCTTTTTTTCACTTTTTCCCAGCACCTGCCTCCAATATGCCGAAAGTCCTGGCCTGGCTCCCACACCCAAGGTGGCAGCCAGAACAACTCTTGCTTTTTATGAACGCCTCTGGGAACTACTTGCATTGCCACCAGACTTTGGGGCTGCGGGCTTTCCTGGCCACCCTATCCTCAAAAGCACCTTTTTTTCACTTTTCCCCAGCACCGGCCTCCAATATGGCGAACGTCCGCAGCTGACTCCCACAGCCAAGGTGGCAGCCAGAACAACCCTTGCTTTTTATGAACGCCTCTGGGAACTACTTGCATTGCCACCCAGACTTTGGGGCTGCGGGCTTTCCTGGCCACTCTATTCCCAGAAGCACCTTTTTTCACTTTTCCCCAGCACCGGCCTCCAATATGCCGAACGTCCGCAGCTGACTCCCACAGCCAAGGTGGCAGCCAGAACAACTCTTGCTTTTTATGAACACCTCTGGGAACTACTTGCATTGCCACCCAGACTTTGGGGCTGCGGGCTTTCCTGGCCACTCTATTCCCAGAAGCACCTTTTTTCACTTTTCCCCAGCACCGGCCTCCAATATGGCGAACGTCCGGAGCTGACTCCCACAGCCAAGGTGGCAGCCAGAACAACCCTTGCTTTTTATGAACGCCTCTGGGAACTACTTGCATTGCCACCCAGACTTTGGGGCTGCGGGCTTTCCTGGCCACCCTATCCTCAAAAGCACCTTTTTTTCACTTTTCCCCAGCACCGGCCTCCAATATGCCGAACGTCCGGAGCTGACTCCCACAGCCAAGGTGGCAGCCAGAACAACTCTTGCTTTTTATGAACGCCTCTGGGAACTACTTGCATTGCCACCCAGACTTTGGGGCTGCGGGCTTTCCTGGCCACCCTATCCTCAAAAGCACCTTTTTTTCACTTTTCCCCAGCACCGGCCTCCAATATGCCGAACGTCCGCAGCTTACTCCCACAGCCAAGGTGGCAGCCAGAACAACCCTTGCTTTTTATGAACGCCTCTGGGAACTACTTGCATTGCCACCCAGACTTTGGGGCTGCGGGCTTTCCTGGCCACCCTATCCTCAAAAGCACCTTTTTTTCACTTTTTCCCAGCACCTGCCTCCAATATGCCGAACGTCCTGGCCTGGCTCCCACAGCCAAGGTGGCAGCCAGAACAACCCTTGCTTTTTATGAACACCTCTGGGAACTACTTGCATTGCCACCCAGACTTTGGGGCTGCGGGCTTTCCTGGCCACCCTATCCTCAAAAGCACCTTTTTTTCACTTTTTCCCAGCACTGGCCTCTAATATGCCCAACATCCGCAGCTGACTCCCACAGCCAAGGTGGCAGCCAGAACAACCCTTGCTTTTTATGAACGCCTCTGGGAACTACTTGCATTGCCACCCAGACTTTGGGGCTGCGGGCTTTCCTGGCCACCCTATCCTCAAAAGCACCTTTTTTTCACTTTTTCCCAGCACCGGCCTCCAATATGCTGAATGTCCGCAGCTGACTCCCACAGCCAATGTGGCAGCCAGAACAACCCTTGCTTTTTATGAACGCCTCTGGGAACTACTTGCATTGCCACCCAGACTTTGGGGCTGCGGGCTTTCCTGG
Organism: Numenius arquata; assembly: GCF_964106895.1. Lineage (NCBI taxonomy): Eukaryota > Metazoa > Chordata > Aves > Charadriiformes > Scolopacidae > Numenius > Numenius arquata. The sequence goes on from NW_027415104.1 coordinate 42,585, forward strand.
CCACTCTATTCTCAAAAGCACCTTTTTTTCACTTTTCCCCAGCACCGGCCTCCAATATGCCGAACGTCCGGAGCTGACTCCCACAGCCAAGGTGGCAGCCAGAACAACTCTTGCTTTTTATGAACGCCTCTGGGAACTACTTGCATTGCCACCCAGACTTTGGGGCTGCGGGCTTTCCTGGCCACCCTATCCTCAAAAGCACCTTTTTTTCACTTTTTCCCAGCACCTGCCTCCAATATGCCGAAAGTCCTGGCCTGGCTCCCACACCCAAGGTGGCAGCCAGAACAACTCTTGCTTTTTATGAACGCCTCTGGGAACTACTTGCATTGCCACCAGACTTTGGGGCTGCGGGCTTTCCTGGCCACCCTATCCTCAAAAGCACCTTTTTTTCACTTTTCCCCAGCACCGGCCTCCAATATGGCGAACGTCCGCAGCTGACTCCCACAGCCAAGGTGGCAGCCAGAACAACCCTTGCTTTTTATGAACGCCTCTGGGAACTACTTGCATTGCCACCCAGACTTTGGGGCTGCGGGCTTTCCTGACCACTCTATTCCCAAAAGCACCTTTTTTCACTTTTCCCCAGCATCGGCCTCCAATATGCCGAACGTCCGGAGCTGACTCCCACAGCCAAGGTGGCAGCCAGAACAACCCTTGCTTTTTATGAACGCCTCTGGGAACTACTTGCATTGCCACCCAGACTTTGGGGCTGCGGGCTTTCCTGGCCACTCTATTCTCAAAAGCACCTTTTTTTCACTTTTCCCCAGCACCGGCCTCCAATATGCCGAACGTCCGGAGCTGACTCCCACAGCCAAGGTGGCAGCCAGAACAACTCTTGCTTTTTATGAACGCCTCTGGGAACTACTTGCATTGCCACCCAGACTTTGGGGCTGCGGGCTTTCCTGGCCACTCTATTCCCAGAAGCACCTTTTTTCACTTTTCCCCGGCACCGGCCTCCAATATGCCGAACGTCCGCAGCTTACTCCCACAGCCAAGGTGGCAGCCAGAACAACCCTTGCTTTTTATGAACGCCTCTGGGAACTACTTGCATTGCCACCCAGACTTTGGGGCTGCGGGCTTTCCTGGCCACTCTATTCTCAAAAGCACCTTTTTTTCACTTTTCCCCAGCATCGGCCTCCAATATGCCGAACGTCCGGAGCTGACTCCCACAGCCAAGGTGGCAGCCAGAACAACTCTTGCTTTTTATGAACGCCTCTGGGAACTACTTGCATTGCCACCCAGACTTTGGGGCTGCGGGCTTTCCTGGCCACTCTATTCTCAAAAGCACCTTTTTTTCACTTTTCCCCAGCATCGGCCTCCAATATGCCGAACGTCCGGAGCTGACTCCCACAGCCAAGGTGGCAGCCAGAACAACTCTTGCTTTTTATGAACGCCTCTGGGAACTACTTGCATTGCCACCCAGACTTTGGGGCTGCGGGCTTTCCTGGCCACCCTATCCTCAAAAGCACCTTTTTTTCACTTTTTCCCAGCACTGGCCTCTAATATGCCCAACGTCCGGAGCTGACTCCCACAGCCAAGGTGGCAGCCAGAACAACCCTTGCTTTTTATGAACGCCTCTGGGAACTACTTGCATTGCCACCCAGACTTTGGGGCTGCGGGCTTTCCTGGCCACTCTATTCTCAAAAGCACCTTTTTTTCACTTTTCCCCAGCACCGGCCTCCAATATGCCGAACGTCCGGAGCTGACTCCCACAGCCAAGGTGGCAGCCAGAACAACCCTTGCTTTTTATGAACACCTCTGGGAACTACTTGCATTGCCACCCAGACTTTGGGGCTGCGGGCTTTCCTGGCCACCCTATCCTCAAAAGCACCTTTTTTTCACTTTTTCCCAGCACTGGCCTCTAATATGCCCAACATCCGCAGCTGACTCCCACAGCCAAGGTGGCAGCCAGAACAACCCTTGCTTTTTATGAACGCCTCTGGGAACTACTTGCATTGCCACCCAGACTTTGGGGCTGCGGGCTTTCCTGGCCACCCTATCCTCAAAAGCACCTTTTTTTCACTTTTTCCCAGCACCGGCCTCCAATATGCCGAATGTCCGCAGCTGACTCCCACAGCCAATGTGGCAGCCAGAACAACCCTTGCTTTTTATGAACGCCTCTGGGAACTACTTGCATTGCCACCCAGACTTTGGGGCTGCGGGCTTTCCTGGCCACTCTATTCTCAAAAGCACCTTTTTTTCACTTTTCCCCAGCACCGGCCTCCAATATGCCGAACGTCCGGAGCTGACTCCCACAGCCAAGGTGGCAGCCAGAACAACTCTTGCTTTTTATGAACGCCTCTGGGAACTACTTGCATTGCCACCCAGACTTTGGGGCTGCGGGCTTTCCTGGCCACCCTATCCTCAAAAGCACCTTTTTTTCACTTTTTCCCAGCACCTGCCTCCAATATGCCGAAAGTCCTGGCCTGGCTCCCACACCCAAGGTGGCAGCCAGAACAACTCTTGCTTTTTATGAACGCCTCTGGGAACTACTTGCATTGCCACCAGACTTTGGGGCTGCGGGCTTTCCTGGCCACCCTATCCTCAAAAGCACCTTTTTTTCACTTTTCCCCAGCACCGGCCTCCAATATGGCGAACGTCCGCAGCTGACTCCCACAGCCAAGGTGGCAGCCAGAACAACCCTTGCTTTTTATGAACGCCTCTGGGAACTACTTGCATTGCCACCCAGACTTTGGGGCTGCGGGCTTTCCTGACCACTCTATTCCCAAAAGCACCTTTTTTCACTTTTCCCCAGCACCGGCCTCCAATATGCCGAACGTCCGGAGCTGACTCCCACAGCCAAGGTGGCAGCCAGAACAACCCTTGCTTTTTATGAACGCCTCTGGGAACTACTTGCATTGCCACCCAGACTTTGGGGCTGCGGGCTTTCCTGGCCACTCTATTCTCAAAAGCACCTTTTTTTCACTTTTCCCCAGCACCGGCCTCCAATATGCCGAACGTCCGGAGCTGACTCCCACAGCCAAGGTGGCAGCCAGAACAACTCTTGCTTTTTATGAACGCCTCTGGGAACTACTTGCATTGCCACCCAGACTTTGGGGCTGCGGGCTTTCCTGGCCACTCTATTCCCAGAAGCACCTTTTTTCACTTTTCCCCGGCACCGGCCTCCAATATGCCGAACGTCCGCAGCTTACTCCCACAGCCAAGGTGGCAGCCAGAACAACCCTTGCTTTTTATGAACGCCTCTGGGAACTACTTGCATTGCCACCCAGACTTTGGGGCTGCGGGCTTTCCTGGCCACTCTATTCTCAAAAGCACCTTTTTTTCACTTTTCCCCAGCATCGGCCTCCAATATGCCGAACGTCCGGAGCTGACTCCCACAGCCAAGGTGGCAGCCAGAACAACTCTTGCTTTTTATGAACGCCTCTGGGAACTACTTGCATTGCCACCCAGACTTTGGGGCTGCGGGCTTTCCTGGCCACTCTATTCTCAAAAGCACCTTTTTTTCACTTTTCCCCAGCATCGGCCTCCAATATGCCGAACGTCCGGAGCTGACTCCCACAGCCAAGGTGGCAGCCAGAACAACTCTTGCTTTTTATGAACGCCTCTGGGAACTACTTGCATTGCCACCCAGACTTTGGGGCTGCGGGCTTTCCTGGCCACCCTATCCTCAAAAGCACCTTTTTTTCACTTTTTCCCAGCACTGGCCTCTAATATGCCCAACGTCCGGAGCTGACTCCCACAGCCAAGGTGGCAGCCAGAACAACCCTTGCTTTTTATGAACGCCTCTGGGAACTACTTGCATTGCCACCCAGACTTTGGGGCTGCGGGCTTTCCTGGCCACTCTATTCTCAAAAGCACCTTTTTTTCACTTTTTCCTATCATCGGCCTCCAATATGCCGAACGTCCGCAGCTGACTCCCACAGCCAAGGTGGCAGCCAGAACAACCCTTGCTTTTTATGAACGCCTCTGGGAACTACTTGCATTGCCACCCAGACTTTGGGGCTGCGGGCTTTCCTGGCCACCCTATCCTCAAAAGCACCTTTTTTTCCCTTTTACCCAGCATCGGCCTCCAATATGGCGAACGTCCGGAGCTGACTCCCACAGCCAAGGTGGCAGCCAGAACAACCCTTGCTTTTTATGAACGCCTCTGGGAACTACTTGCATTGCCACCCAGACTTTGGGGCTGCGGGCTTTCCTGGCCACTCTATTCTCAAAAGCACCTTCTTTTCACTTTTTCCCAGCACCGGCCTCCAATATGCCGAACGTCCGGAGCTGACTCCCACAGCCAAGGTGGCAGCCAGAACAACTCTTGCTTTTTATGAACGCCTCTGGGAACTACTTGCATTGCCACCCAGACTTTGGGGCTGCGGGCTTTCCTGGCCACTCTATTCCCAGAAGCACCTTTTTTCACTTTTCCCCGGCACCGGCCTCCAATATGCCGAACGTCCGCAGCTTACTCCCACAGCCAAGGTGGCAGCCAGAACAACCCTTGCTTTTTATGAACGCCTCTGGGAACTACTTGCATTGCCACCCAGACTTTGGGGCTGCGGGCTTTCCTGGCCACTCTATTCTCAAAAGCACCTTTTTTTCACTTTTCCCCAGCACCGGCCTCCAATATGCCGAACGTCCGGAGCTGACTCCCACAGCCAAGGTGGCAGCCAGAACAACTCTTGCTTTTTATGAACGCCTCTGGGAACTACTTGCATTGCCACCCAGACTTTGGGGCTGCGGGCTTTCCTGGCCACCCTATCCTCAAAAGCACCTTTTTTTCACTTTTTCCCAGCACTGGCCTCTAATATGCCCAACGTCCGGAGCTGACTCCCACAGCCAAGGTGGCAGCCAGAACAACCCTTGCTTTTTATGAACGCCTCTGGGAACTACTTGCATTGCCACCCAGACTTTGGGGCTGCGGGCTTTCCTGGCCACCCTATCCTCAAAAGCACCTTTTTTTCACTTTTCCCCAGCACCGGCCTCCAATATGCCGAACGTCCGCAGCTGACTCCCACAGCCAAGGTGGCAGCCAGAACAACCCTTGCTTTTTATGAACGCCTCTGGGAACTACTTGCATTGCCACCCAGACTTTGGGGCTGCGGGCTTTCCTGGCCACTCTATTCTCAAAAGCACCTTTTTTTCACTTTTTCCTATCATCGGCCTCCAATATGGCGAACGTCCGCAGCTGACTCCCACAGCCAAGGTGGCAGCCAGAACAACCCTTGCTTTTTATGAACGCCTCTGGGAACTACTTGCATTGCCACCCAGACTTTGGGGCTGCGGGCTTTCCTGGCCACTCTATTCTCAAAAGCACCTTCTTTTCACTTTTTCCCAGCACCGGCCTCCAATATGGCGAACGTCCGCAGCTGACTCCCACAGCCAAGGTGGCAGCCAGAACAGCCCTTGCTTTTTATGAACGCCTCTGGGAACTACTTGCATTGCCACCCAGACTTTGGGGCTGCGGGCTTTCCTGGCCACTCTATTCCCAGAAGCACCTTTTTTCACTTTTCCCCGGCACCGGCCTCCAATATGCCGAACGTCCGCAGCTGACTCCCACAGCCAAGGTGGCAGCCAGAACAACCCTTGCTTTTTATGAACGCCTCTGGGAACTACTTGCATTGCCACCCAGACTTTGGGGCTGCGGGCTTTCCTGGCCACCCTATCCTCAAAAGCACCTTTTTTTCACTTTTCCCCAGCACCGGCCTCCAATATGCCGAACGTCCGCAGCTGACTCCCACAGCCAAGGTGGCAGCCAGAACAACCCTTGCTTTTTATGAACGCCTCTGGGAACTACTTGCATTGCCACCCAGACTTTGGGGCTGCGGGCTTTCCTGGCCACCCTATCCTCAAAAGCACCTTTTTTTCACTTTTCCCCAGCACCGGCCTCCAATATGGTGAACGTCCGGAGCTGACTCCCACACCCACGGTGGCAGCCAGAACAACTCTTGCTTTTTATGAACGCCTCTGGGAACTACTTGCATTGCCACCAGACTTTGGGGCTGCGGGCTTTCCTGGCCACCCTATCCTCAAAAGCACCTTTTTTTCACTTTTTCCCAGCACCGGCCTCTAATATGGCGAACGTCCGCAGCTGACTCCCACAGCCAAGGTGGCAGCCAGAACAACCCTTGCTTTTTATGAACACCTCTGGGAACTACTTGCATTGCCACCCAGACTTTGGGGCTGCGGGCTTTCCTGGCCACTCTATTCCCAGAAGCACCTTTTTTCACTTTTCCCCAGCACCGGCCTCCAATATGCCGAACGTCCGGAGCTGACTCCCACAGCCAAGGTGGCAGCCAGAACAACCCTTGCTTTTTATGAACGCCTCTGGGAACTACTTGCATTGCCACCCAGACTTTGGGGCTGCGGGCTTTCCTGGCCACCCTATCCTCAAAAGCACCTTTTTTTCCCTTTTTCCCAGCACCGGCCTCCAATATGCCGAACGTCCTGGCCTCACTCCCACAGCCAAGGTGGCAGCCAGAACAACCCTTGCTTTTTATGAATGCCTCTGGGAACTACTTGCATTGCCACCCAGACTTTGGGGCTGCGGGCTTTCCTGGCCACCCTATCCTCAAAAGCACCTTTTTTTCACTTTTTCCCAGCACCGGCCTCCGATATGCCGAACGTCCTGGCCTGGCTCCCACAGCCAAGGTGGCAGCCAGAACAACTCTTGCTTTTTATGAACGCCTCTGGGAACTACTTGCATTGCCACCCAGACTTTGGGGCTGCAGGCTTTCCTGGCCACCCTATCCTCAAAAGCACCTTTTTTTCACTTTTCCCCAGCACCGGCCTCCAATATGCCGAACGTCCGGAGCTGACTCCCACAGCCAAGGTGGCAGCCAGAACAACCCTTGCTTTTTATGAACGCCTCTGGGAACTACTTGCATTGCCACCCAGACTTTGGGGCTGCGGGCTTTCCTGGCCACCCTATCCTCAAAAGCACCTTTTTTTCACTTTTTCCCAGCACTGGCCTCTAATATGCCCAACGTCCGGAGCTGACTCCCACAGCCAAGGTGGCAGCCAGAACAACCCTTGCTTTTTATGAACGCCTCTGGGAACTACTTGCATTGCCACCCAGACTTTGGGGCTGCGGGCTTTCCTGGCCACTCTATTCTCAAAAGCACCTTTTTTTCACTTTTTCCTATCATCGGCCTCCAATATGGCGAACGTCCGCAGCTGACTCCCACAGCCAAGGTGGCAGCCAGAACAACCCTTGCTTTTTATGAACGCCTCTGGGAACTACTTGCATTGCCACCCAGACTTTGGGGCTGCGGGCTTTCCTGGCCACTCTATTCTCAAAAGCACCTTCTTTTCACTTTTTCCCAGCACCGGCCTCCAATATGCCGAACGTCCGCAGCTGACTCCCACAGCCAAGGTGGCAGCCAGAACAACTCTTGCTTTTTATGAACGCCTCTGGGAACTACTTGCATTGCCACCCAGACTTTGGGGCTGCGGGCTTTCCTGGCCACTCTATTCCCAGAAGCACCTTTTTTCACTTTTCCCCGGCACCGGCCTCCAATATGCCGAACGTCCGCAGCTTACTCCCACAGCCAAGGTGGCAGCCAGAACAACCCTTGCTTTTTATGAACGCCTCTGGGAACTACTTGCATTGCCACCCAGACTTTGGGGCTGCGGGCTTTCCTGGCCACTCTATTCTCAAAAGCACCTTTTTTTCACTTTTCCCCAGCACCGGCCTCCAATATGCCGAACGTCCGGAGCTGACTCCCACAGCCAAGGTGGCAGCCAGAACAACTCTTGCTTTTTATGAACGCCTCTGGGAACTACTTGCATTGCCACCCAGACTTTGGGGCTGCGGGCTTTCCTGGCCACCCTATCCTCAAAAGCACCTTTTTTTCACTTTTTCCCAGCACTGGCCTCTAATATGCCCAACGTCCGGAGCTGACTCCCACAGCCAAGGTGGCAGCCAGAACAACCCTTGCTTTTTATGAACGCCTCTGGGAACTACTTGCATTGCCACCCAGACTTTGGGGCTGCGGGCTTTCCTGGCCACCCTATCCTCAAAAGCACCTTTTTTTCACTTTTCCCCAGCACCGGCCTCCAATATGCCGAACGTCCGGAGCTGACTCCCACAGCCAAGGTGGCAGCCAGAACAACCCTTGCTTTTTATGAACGCCTCTGGGAACTACTTGCATTGCCACCCAGACTTTGGGGCTGCGGGCTTTCCTGGCCACCCTATCCTCAAAAGCACCTTTTTTTCACTTTTTCCTATCATCGGCCTCCAATATGGCGAACGTCCGCAGCTGACTCCCACAGCCAAGGTGGCAGCCAGAACAACCCTTGCTTTTTATGAACGCCTCTGGGAACTACTTGCATTGCCACCCAGACTTTGGGGCTGCGGGCTTTCCTGGCCACTCTATTCTCAAAAGCACCTTCTTTTCACTTTTTCCCAGCACCGGCCTCCAATATGCCGAACGTCCGCAGCTGACTCCCACAGCCAAGGTGGCAGCCAGAACAACTCTTGCTTTTTATGAACGCCTCTGGGAACTACTTGCATTGCCACCCAGACTTTGGGGCTGCGGGCTTTCCTGGCCACTCTATTCCCAGAAGCACCTTTTTTCACTTTTCCCCGGCACCGGCCTCCAATATGCCGAACGTCCGCAGCTTACTCCCACAGCCAAGGTGGCAGCCAGAACAACCCTTGCTTTTTATGAACGCCTCTGGGAACTACTTGCATTGCCACCCAGACTTTGGGGCTGCGGGCTTTCCTGGCCACTCTATTCTCAAAAGCACCTTTTTTTCACTTTTCCCCAGCACCGGCCTCCAATATGCCGAACGTCCGGAGCTGACTCCCACAGCCAAGGTGGCAGCCAGAACAACTCTTGCTTTTTATGAACGCCTCTGGGAACTACTTGCATTGCCACCCAGACTTTGGGGCTGCGGGCTTTCCTGGCCACCCTATCCTCAAAAGCACCTTTTTTTCACTTTTTCCCAGCACTGGCCTCTAATATGCCCAACGTCCGGAGCTGACTCCCACAGCCAAGGTGGCAGCCAGAACAACCCTTGCTTTTTATGAACGCCTCTGGGAACTACTTGCATTGCCACCCAGACTTTGGGGCTGCGGGCTTTCCTGGCCACCCTATCCTCAAAAGCACCTTTTTTTCACTTTTCCCCAGCACCGGCCTCCAATATGCCGAACGTCCGGAGCTGACTCCCACAGCCAAGGTGGCAGCCAGAACAACCCTTGCTTTTTATGAACGCCTCTGGGAACTACTTGCATTGCCACCCAGACTTTGGGGCTGCGGGCTTTCCTGGCCACCCTATCCTCAAAAGCACCTTTTTTTCACTTTTCCCCAGCATCGGCCTCCAATATGGTGAACGTCCGGAGCTGACTCCCACAGCCAAGGTGGCAGCCAGAACAACTCTTGCTTTTTATGAACGCCTCTGGGAACTACTTGCATTGCCACCCAGACTTTGGGGCTGCGGGCTTTCCTGGCCACCCTATCCTCAAAAGCACCTTTTTTTCACTTTTTCCCAGCACCGGCCTCCAATATGCCGAACGTCCTGGCCTGGCTCCCACACCCACGGTGGCAGCCAGAACAACTCTTGCTTTTTATGAACGCCTCTGGGAACTACTTGCATTGCCACCAGACTTTGGGGCTGCGGGCTTTCCTGGCCACCCTATCCTCAAAAGCACCTTTTTTTCACTTTTTCCCAGCACCGGCCTCTAATATGGCGAACGTCCGCAGCTGACTCCCACAGCCAAGGTGGCAGCCAGAACAACCCTTGCTTTTTATGAACACCTCTGGGAACTACTTGCATTGCCACCCAGACTTTGGGGCTGCGGGCTTTCCTGGCCACTCTATTCCCAGAAGCACCTTTTTTCACTTTTCCCCAGCACCGGCCTCCAATATGCCGAACGTCCGGAGCTGACTCCCACAGCCAAGGTGGCAGCCAGAACAACCCTTGCTTTTTATGAACGCCTCTGGGAACTACTTGCATTGCCACCCAGACTTTGGGGCTGCGGGCTTTCCTGGCCACCCTATCCTCAAAAGCACCTTTTTTTCCCTTTTTCCCAGCACCGGCCTCCAATATGCCGAACGTCCTGGCCTGGCTCCCACAGCCAAGGTGGCAGCCAGAACAACCCTTGCTTTTTATGAACGCCTCTGGGAACTACTTGCATTGCCACCCAGACTTTGGGGCTGCGGGCTTTCCTGGCCACCCTATCCTCAAAAGCACCTTTTTTTCACTTTTTCCCAGCACCGGCCTCCGATATGCCGAACGTCCTGGCCTGGCTCCCACACCCAAGGTGGCAGCCAGAACAACTCTTGCTTTTTATGAACGCCTCTGGGAACTACTTGCATTGCCACCCAGACTTTGGGGCTGCAGGCTTTCCTGGCCACCCTATCCTCAAAAGCACCTTTTTTTCACTTTTCCCCAGCACCGGCCTCCAATATGCCGAACGTCCGGAGCTGACTCCCACAGCCAAGGTGGCAGCCAGAACAACCCTTGCTTTTTATGAACGCCTCTGGGAACTACTTGCATTGCCACCCAGACTTTGGGGCTGCGGGCTTTCCTGGCCACCCTATCCTCAAAAGCACCTTTTTTTCACTTTTTCCCAGCACTGGCCTCTAATATGCCCAACGTCCGGAGCTGACTCCCACAGCCAAGGTGGCAGCCAGAACAACCCTTGCTTTTTATGAACGCCTCTGGGAACTACTTGCATTGCCACCCAGACTTTGGGGCTGCGGGCTTTCCTGGCCACTCTATTCTCAAAAGCACCTTTTTTCACTTTTTCCTAGCATCGGCCTCCAATATGCCGAACGTCCGCAGCTGACTCCCACAGCCAAGGTGGCAGCCAGAACAACCCTTGCTTTTTATGAACGCCTCTGGGAACTACTTGCATTGCCACCCAGACTTTGGGGCTGCGGGCTTTCCTGGCCACCCTATCCTCAAAAGCACCTTTTTTTCCCTTTTACCCAGCATCGGCCTCCAATATGGCGAACGTCCGCAGCTGACTCCCACAGCCAAGGTGGCAGCCAGAACAACCCTTGCTTTTTATGAACGCCTCTGGGAACTACTTGCATTGCCACCCAGACTTTGGGGCTGCGGGCTTTCCTGGCCACTCTATTCTCAAAAGCACCTTCTTTTCACTTTTTCCCAGCACCGGCCTCCAATATGCCGAACGTCCGCAGCTGACTCCCACAGCCAAGGTGGCAGCCAGAACAACTCTTGCTTTTTATGAACGCCTCTGGGAACTACTTGCATTGCCACCCAGACTTTGGGGCTGCGGGCTTTCCTGGCCACTCTATTCCCAGAAGCACCTTTTTTCACTTTTCCCCGGCACCGGCCTCCAATATGCCGAACGTCCGCAGCTGACTCCCACAGCCAAGGTGGCAGCCAGAACAACCCTTGCTTTTTATGAACGCCTCTGGGAACTACTTGCATTGCCACCCAGACTTTGGGGCTGCGGGCTTTCCTGGCCACCCTATCCTCAAAAGCACCTTTTTTTCACTTTTTCCCAGCACTGGCCTCTAATATGCCCAACGTCCGGAGCTGACTCCCACAGCCAAGGTGGCAGCCAGAACAACCCTTGCTTTTTATGAACGCCTCTGGGAACTACTTGCATTGCCACCCAGACTTTGGGGCTGCGGGCTTTCCTGGCCACCCTATCCTCAAAAGCACCTTTTTTTCACTTTTCCCCAGCACCGGCCTCCAATATGCCGAACGTCCGGAGCTGACTCCCACAGCCAAGGTGGCAGCCAGAACAACCCTTGCTTTTTATGAACGCCTCTGGGAACTACTTGCATTGCCACCCAGACTTTGGGGCTGCGGGCTTTCCTGGCCACTCTATTCTCAAAAGCACCTTTTTTTCACTTTTTCCTAGCATCGGCCTCCAATATGGCGAACGTCCGCAGCTGACTCCCACAGCCAAGGTGGCAGCCAGAACAACCCTTGCTTTTTATGAACGCCTCTGGGAACTACTTGCATTGCCACCCAGACTTTGGGGCTGCGGGCTTTCCTGGCCACTCTATTCTCAAAAGCACCTTCTTTTCACGTTTTCCCAGCACCGGCCTCCAATATGGCGAACGTCCGCAGCTGACTCCCACAGCCAAGGTGGCAGCCAGAACAGCCCTTGCTTTTTATGAACGCCTCTGGGAACTACTTGCATTGCCACCCAGACTTTGGGGCTGCGGGCTTTCCTGGCCACTCTATTCCCAGAAGCACCTTTTTTCACTTTTCCCCAGCACCGGCCTCCAATATGCCGAACGTCCGCAGCTGACTCCCACAGCCAAGGTGGCAGCCAGAACAACTCTTGCTTTTTATGAACACCTCTGGGAACTACTTGCATTGCCACCCAGACTTTGGGGCTGCGGGCTTTCCTGGCCACTCTATTCCCAGAAGCACCTTTTTTCACTTTTCCCCAGCACCGGCCTCCAATATGGCGAACGTCCGGAGCTGACTCCCACAGCCAAGGTGGCAGCCAGAACAACCCTTGCTTTTTATGAACGCCTCTGGGAACTACTTCCATTGCCACCCAGACTTTGGGGCTGCGGGCTTTCCTGGCCACCCTATCCTCAAAAGCACCTTTTTTTCACTTTTCCCCAGCACCGGCCTCCAATATGCCGAACGTCCGGAGCTGACTCCCACAGCCAAGGTGGCAGCCAGAACAACTCTTGCTTTTTATGAACGCCTCTGGGAACTACTTGCATTGCCACCCAGACTTTGGGGCTGCGGGCTTTCCTGGCCACCCTATCCTCAAAAGCACCTTTTTTTCACTTTTCCCCAGCACCGGCCTCCAATATGCCGAACGTCCGCAGCTTACTCCCACAGCCAAGGTGGCAGCCAGAACAACCCTTGCTTTTTATGAACGCCTCTGGGAACTACTTGCATTGCCACCCAGACTTTGGGGCTGCGGGCTTTCCTGGCCACCCTATCCTCAAAAGCACCTTTTTTTCACTTTTTCCCAGCACTGGCCTCTAATATGCCCAACATCCGCAGCTGACTCCCACAGCCAAGGTGGCAGCCAGAACAACCCTTGCTTTTTATGAACGCCTCTGGGAACTACTTGCATTGCCACCCAGACTTTGGGGCTGCGGGCTTTCTGGCCACCCTATCCTCAAAAGCACCTTTTTTTCACTTTTTCCCAGCACCGGCCTCCAATATGCCGAATGTCCGCAGCTGACTCCCACAGCCAATGTGGCAGCCAGAACAACCCTTGCTTTTTATGAACGCCTCTGGGAACTACTTGCATTGCCACCCAGACTTTGGGGCTGCGGGCTTTCCTGGCCACTCTATTCTCAAAAGCACCTTTTTTTCACTTTTCCCCAGCACCGGCCTCCAATATGCCGAACGTCCGGAGCTGACTCCCACAGCCAAGGTGGCAGCCAGAACAACTCTTGCTTTTTATGAACGCCTCTGGGAACTACTTGCATTGCCACCCAGACTTTGGGGCTGCGGGCTTTCCTGGCCACCCTATCCTCAAAAGCACCTTTTTTTCACTTTTTCCCAGCACCTGCCTCCAATATGCCGAAAGTCCTGGCCTGGCTCCCACACCCAAGGTGGCAGCCAGAACAACTCTTGCTTTTTATGAACGCCTCTGGGAACTACTTGCATTGCCACCAGACTTTGGGGCTGCGGGCTTTCCTGGCCACCCTATCCTCAAAAGCACCTTTTTTTCACTTTTCCCCAGCACCGGCCTCCAATATGGCGAACGTCCGCAGCTGACTCCCACAGCCAAGGTGGCAGCCAGAACAACCCTTGCTTTTTATGAACGCCTCTGGGAACTACTTGCATTGCCACCCAGACTTTGGGGCTGCGGGCTTTCCTGGCCACTCTATTCCCAGAAGCACCTTTTTTCACTTTTCCCCAGCACCGGCCTCCAATATGCCGAACGTCCGCAGCTGACTCCCACAGCCAAGGTGGCAGCCAGAACAACTCTTGCTTTTTATGAACACCTCTGGGAACTACTTGCATTGCCACCCAGACTTTGGGGCTGCGGGCTTTCCTGGCCACTCTATTCCCAGAAGCACCTTTTTTCACTTTTCCCCAGCACCGGCCTCCAATATGGCGAACGTCCGGAGCTGACTCCCACAGCCAAGGTGGCAGCCAGAACAACCCTTGCTTTTTATGAACGCCTCTGGGAACTACTTGCATTGCCACCCAGACTTTGGGGCTGCGGGCTTTCCTGGCCACCCTATCCTCAAAAGCACCTTTTTTTCACTTTTCCCCAGCACCGGCCTCCAATATGCCGAACGTCCGGAGCTGACTCCCACAGCCAAGGTGGCAGCCAGAACAACTCTTGCTTTTATGAACGCCTCTGGGAACTACTTGCATTGCACCCAGACTTTGGGGCTGCGGGCTTTCCTGGCCACCCTATCCTCAAAAGCACCTTTTTTTCACTTTTCCCCAGCACCGGCCTCCAATATGCCGAACGTCCGCAGCTTACTCCCACAGCCAAGGTGGCAGCCAGAACAACCCTTGCTTTTTATGAACGCCTCTGGGAACTACTTGCATTGCCACCCAGACTTTGGGGCTGCGGGCTTTCCTGGCCACCCTATCCTCAAAAGCACCTTTTTTTCACTTTTTCCCAGCACCTGCCTCCAATATGCCGAACGTCCTGGCCTGGCTCCCACAGCCAAGGTGGCAGCCAGAACAACCCTTGCTTTTTATGAACACCTCTGGGAACTACTTGCATTGCCACCCAGACTTTGGGGCTGCGGGCTTTCCTGGCCACCCTATCCTCAAAAGCACCTTTTTTTCACTTTTTCCCAGCACTGGCCTCTAATATGCCCAACATCCGCAGCTGACTCCCACAGCCAAGGTGGCAGCCAGAACAACCCTTGCTTTTTATGAACGCCTCTGGGAACTACTTGCATTGCCACCCAGACTTTGGGGCTGCGGGCTTTCCTGGCCACCCTATCCTCAAAAGCACCTTTTTTTCACTTTTTCCCAGCACCGGCCTCCAATATGCCGAATGTCCGCAGCTGACTCCCACAGCCAATGTGGCAGCCAGAACAACCCTTGCTTTTTATGAACGCCTCTGGGAACTACTTGCATTGCCACCCAGACTTTGGGGCTGCGGGCTTTCCTGGCCACTCTATTCTCAAAAGCACCTTTTTTTCACTTTTCCCCAGCACCGGCCTCCAATATGCCGAACGTCCGGAGCTGACTCCCACAGCCAAGGTGGCAGCCAGAACAACTCTTGCTTTTTATGAACGCCTCTGGGAACTACTTGCATTGCCACCCAGACTTTGGGGCTGCGGGCTTTCCTGGCCACCCTATCCTCAAAAGCACCTTTTTTTCACTTTTTCCCAGCACCTGCCTCCAATATGCCGAAAGTCCTGGCCTGGCTCCCACACCCAAGGTGGCAGCCAGAACAACTCTTGCTTTTTATGAACGCCTCTGGGAACTACTTGCATTGCCACCAGACTTTGGGGCTGCGGGCTTTCCTGGCCACCCTATCCTCAAAAGCACCTTTTTTTCACTTTTCCCCAGCACCGGCCTCCAATATGGCGAACGTCCGCAGCTGACTCCCACAGCCAAGGTGGCAGCCAGAACAACCCTTGCTTTTTATGAACGCCTCTGGGAACTACTTGCATTGCCACCCAGACTTTGGGGCTGCGGGCTTTCCTGACCACTCTATTCCCAAAAGCACCTTTTTTCACTTTTCCCCAGCACCGGCCTCCAATATGCCGAACGTCCGGAGCTGACTCCCACAGCCAAGGTGGCAGCCAGAACAACCCTTGCTTTTTATGAACGCCTCTGGGAACTACTTGCATTGCCACCCAGACTTTGGGGCTGCGGGCTTTCCTGGCCACTCTATTCTCAAAAGCACCTTTTTTTCACTTTTCCCCAGCACCGGCCTCCAATATGCCGAACGTCCGGAGCTGACTCCCACAGCCAAGGTGGCAGCCAGAACAACTCTTGCTTTTTATGAACGCCTCTGGGAACTACTTGCATTGCCACCCAGACTTTGGGGCTGCGGGCTTTCCTGGCCACTCTATTCCCAGAAGCACCTTTTTTCACTTTTCCCCGGCACCGGCCTCCAATATGCCGAACGTCCGCAGCTTACTCCCACAGCCAAGGTGGCAGCCAGAACAACCCTTGCTTTTTATGAACGCCTCTGGGAACTACTTGCATTGCCACCCAGACTTTGGGGCTGCGGGCTTTCCTGGCCACTCTATTCTCAAAAGCACCTTTTTTTCACTTTTCCCCAGCATCGGCCTCCAATATGGCGAACGTCCGGAGCTGACTCCCACAGCCAAGGTGGCAGCCAGAACAACTCTTGCTTTTTATGAACGCCTCTGGGAACTACTTGCATTGCCACCCAGACTTTGGGGCTGCGGGCTTTCCTGGCCACCCTATCCTCAAAAGCACCTTTTTTTCACTTTTTCCCAGCACTGGCCTCTAATATGCCCAACGTCCGGAGCTGACTCCCACAGCCAAGGTGGCAGCCAGAACAACCCTTGCTTTTTATGAACGCCTCTGGGAACTACTTGCATTGCCACCCAGACTTTGGGGCTGCGGGCTTTCCTGGCCACTCTATTCTCAAAAGCACCTTTTTTTCACTTTTTCCTATCATCGGCCTCCAATATGCCGAACGTCCGCAGCTGACTCCCACAGCCAAGGTGGCAGCCAGAACAACCCTTGCTTTTTATGAACGCCTCTGGGAACTACTTGCATTGCCACCCAGACTTTGGGGCTGCGGGCTTTCCTGGCCACCCTATCCTCAAAAGCACCTTTTTTTCCCTTTTACCCAGCATCGGCCTCCAATATGGCGAACGTCCGCAGCTGACTCCCACAGCCAAGGTGGCAGCCAGAACAACCCTTGCTTTTTATGAACGCCTCTGGGAACTACTTGCATTGCCACCCAGACTTTGGGGCTGCGGGCTTTCCTGGCCACTCTATTCTCAAAAGCACCTTCTTTTCACTTTTTCCCAGCACCGGCCTCCAATATGCCGAACGTCCGCAGCTGACTCCCACAGCCAAGGTGGCAGCCAGAACAACTCTTGCTTTTTATGAACGCCTCTGGGAACTACTTGCATTGCCACCCAGACTTTGGGGCTGCGGGCTTTCCTGGCCACTCTATTCCCAGAAGCACCTTTTTTCACTTTTCCCCGGCACCGGCCTCCAATATGCCGAACGTCCGCAGCTTACTCCCACAGCCAAGGTGGCAGCCAGAACAACCCTTGCTTTTTATGAACGCCTCTGGGAACTACTTGCATTGCCACCCAGACTTTGGGGCTGCGGGCTTTCCTGGCCACTCTATTCTCAAAAGCACCTTTTTTTCACTTTTCCCCAGCACCGGCCTCCAATATGCCGAACGTCCGGAGCTGACTCCCACAGCCAAGGTGGCAGCCAGAACAACTCTTGCTTTTTATGAACGCCTCTGGGAACTACTTGCATTGCCACCCAGACTTTGGGGCTGCGGGCTTTCCTGGCCACCCTATCCTCAAAAGCACCTTTTTTTCACTTTTTCCCAGCACTGGCCTCTAATATGCCCAACGTCCGGAGCTGACTCCCACAGCCAAGGTGGCAGCCAGAACAACCCTTGCTTTTTATGAACGCCTCTGGGAACTACTTGCATTGCCACCCAGACTTTGGGGCTGCGGGCTTTCCTGGCCACCCTATCCTCAAAAGCACCTTTTTTTCACTTTTCCCCAGCACCGGCCTCCAATATGCCGAACGTCCGCAGCTGACTCCCACAGCCAAGGTGGCAGCCAGAACAACCCTTGCTTTTTATGAACGCCTCTGGGAACTACTTGCATTGCCACCCAGACTTTGGGGCTGCGGGCTTTCCTGGCCACTCTATTCTCAAAAGCACCTTTTTTTCACTTTTTCCTATCATCGGCCTCCAATATGGCGAACGTCCGCAGCTGACTCCCACAGCCAAGGTGGCAGCCAGAACAACCCTTGCTTTTTATGAACGCCTCTGGGAACTACTTGCATTGCCACCCAGACTTTGGGGCTGCGGGCTTTCCTGGCCACTCTATTCTCAAAAGCACCTTCTTTTCACTTTTTCCCAGCACCGGCCTCCAATATGGCGAACGTCCGCAGCTGACTCCCACAGCCAAGGTGGCAGCCAGAACAGCCCTTGCTTTTTATGAACGCCTCTGGGAACTACTTGCATTGCCACCCAGACTTTGGGGCTGCGGGCTTTCCTGGCCACTCTATTCCCAGAAGCACCTTTTTTCACTTTTCCCCGGCACCGGCCTCCAATATGCCGAACGTCCGCAGCTGACTCCCACAGCCAAGGTGGCAGCCAGAACAACCCTTGCTTTTTATGAACGCCTCTGGGAACTACTTGCATTGCCACCCAGACTTTGGGGCTGCGGGCTTTCCTGGCCACTCTATTCCCAGAAGCACCTTTTTTCACTTTTCCCCAGCACCGGCCTCCAATATGCCGAACGTCCGGAGCTGACTCCCACAGCCAAGGTGGCAGCCAGAACAACCCTTGCTTTTTATGAACGCCTCTGGGAACTACTTGCATTGCCACCCAGACTTTGGGGCTGCGGGCTTTCCTGGCCACCCTATCCTCAAAAGCACCTTTTTTTCCCTTTTTCCCAGCACCGGCCTCCAATATGCCGAACGTCCTGGCCTCACTCCCACAGCCAAGGTGGCAGCCAGAACAACCCTTGCTTTTTATGAACGCCTCTGGGAACTACTTGCATTGCCACCCAGACTTTGGGGCTGCGGGCTTTCCTGGCCACCCTATCCTCAAAAGCACCTTTTTTTCACTTTTTCCCAGCACCGGCCTCCGATATGCCGAACGTCCTGGCCTGGCTCCCACACCCAAGGTGGCAGCCAGAACAACTCTTGCTTTTTATGAACGCCTCTGGGAACTACTTGCATTGCCACCCAGACTTTGGGGCTGCAGGCTTTCCTGGCCACCCTATCCTCAAAAGCACCTTTTTTTCACTTTTCCCCAGCACCGGCCTCCAATATGCCGAACGTCCGGAGCTGACTCCCACAGCCAAGGTGGCAGGCAGAACAACCCTTGCTTTTTATGAACGCCTCTGGGAACTACTTGCATTGCCACCCAGACTTTGGGGCTGCGGGCTTTCCTGGCCACCCTATCCTCAAAAGCACCTTTTTTTCACTTTTTCCCAGCACTGGCCTCTAATATGCCCAACGTCCGGAGCTGACTCCCACAGCCAAGGTGGCAGCCAGAACAACCCTTGCTTTTTATGAACGCCTCTGGGAACTACTTGCATTGCCACCCAGACTTTGGGGCTGCGGGCTTTCCTGGCCACTCTATTCTCAAAAGCACCTTTTTTTCACTTTTTCCTATCATCGGCCTCCAATATGCCGAACGTCCGCAGCTGACTCCCACAGCCAAGGTGGCAGCCAGAACAACCCTTGCTTTTTATGAACGCCTCTGGGAACTACTTGCATTGCCACCCAGACTTTGGGGCTGCGGGCTTTCCTGGCCACCCTATCCTCAAAAGCACCTTTTTTTCCCTTTTACCCAGCATCGGCCTCCAATATGGCGAACGTCCGCAGCTGACTCCCACAGCCAAGGTGGCAGCCAGAACAACCCTTGCTTTTTATGAACGCCTCTGGGAACTACTTGCATTGCCACCCAGACTTTGGGGCTGCGGGCTTTCCTGGCCGCTCTATTCTCAAAAGCACCTTCTTTTCACTTTTTCCCAGCACCGGCCTCCAATATGCCGAACGTCCGCAGCTGACTCCCACAGCCAAGGTGGCAGCCAGAACAACTCTTGCTTTTTATGAACGCCTCTGGGAACTACTTGCATTGCCACCCAGACTTTGGGGCTGCGGGCTTTCCTGGCCACTCTATTCCCAGAAGCACCTTTTTTCACTTTTCCCCGGCACCGGCCTCCAATATGCCGAACGTCCGCAGCTGACTCCCACAGCCAAGGTGGCAGCCAGAACAACCCTTGCTTTTTATGAACGCCTCTGGGAACTACTTGCATTGCCACCCAGACTTTGGGGCTGCGGGCTTTCCTGGCCACTCTATTCTCAAAAGCACCTTTTTTTCACTTTTCCCCAGCACCGGCCTCCAATATGCCGAACGTCCGGAGCTGACTCCCACAGCCAAGGTGGCAGCCAGAACAACTCTTGCTTTTTATGAACGCCTCTGGGAACTACTTGCATTGCCACCCAGACTTTGGGGCTGCGGGCTTTCCTGGCCACCCTATCCTCAAAAGCACCTTTTTTTCACTTTTTCCCAGCACTGGCCTCTAATATGCCCAACGTCCGGAGCTGACTCCCACAGCCAAGGTGGCAGCCAGAACAACCCTTGCTTTTTATGAACGCCTCTGGGAACTACTTGCATTGCCACCCAGACTTTGGGGCTGCGGGCTTTCCTGGCCACCCTATCCTCAAAAGCACCTTTTTTTCACTTTTCCCCAGCACCGGCCTCCAATATGCCGAACGTCCGCAGCTGACTCCCACAGCCAAGGTGGCAGCCAGAACAACCCTTGCTTTTTATGAACGCCTCTGGGAACTACTTGCATTGCCACCCAGACTTTGGGGCTGCGGGCTTTCCTGGCCACTCTATTCTCAAAAGCACCTTTTTTTCACTTTTTCCTATCATCGGCCTCCAATATGGCGAACGTCCGCAGCTGACTCCCACAGCCAAGGTGGCAGCCAGAACAACCCTTGCTTTTTATGAACGCCTCTGGGAACTACTTGCATTGCCACCCAGACTTTGGGGCTGCGGGCTTTCCTGGCCACTCTATTCTCAAAAGCACCTTCTTTTCACTTTTTCCCAGCACCGGCCTCCAATATGGCGAACGTCCGCAGCTGACTCCCACAGCCAAGGTGGCAGCCAGAACAGCCCTTGCTTTTTATGAACGCCTCTGGGAACTACTTGCATTGCCACCCAGACTTTGGGGCTGCGGGCTTTCCTGGCCACTCTATTCCCAGAAGCACCTTTTTTCACTTTTCCCCGGCACCGGCCTCCAATATGCCGAACGTCCGCAGCTGACTCCCACAGCCAAGGTGGCAGCCAGAACAACCCTTGCTTTTTATGAACGCCTCTGGGAACTACTTGCATTGCCACCCAGACTTTGGGGCTGCGGGCTTTCCTGGCCACCCTATCCTCAAAAGCACCTTTTTTTCACTTTTCCCCAGCATCGGCCTCCAATATGGTGAACGTCCGGAGCTGACTCCCACAGCCAAGGTGGCAGCCAGAACAACTCTTGCTTTTTATGAACGCCTCTGGGAACTACTTGCATTGCCACCCAGACTTTGGGGCTGCGGGCTTTCCTGGCCACCCTATCCTCAAAAGCACCTTTTTTTCACTTTTTCCCAGCACCGGCCTCCAATATGCCGAACGTCCTGGCCTGGCTCCCACACCCACGGTGGCAGCCAGAACAACTCTTGCTTTTTATGAACGCCTCTGGGAACTACTTGCATTGCCACCAGACTTTGGGGCTGCGGGCTTTCCTGGCCACCCTATCCTCAAAAGCACCTTTTTTTCACTTTTTCCCAGCACCGGCCTCTAATATGGCGAACGTCCGCAGCTGACTCCCACAGCCAAGGTGGCAGCCAGAACAACCCTTGCTTTTTATGAACACCTCTGGGAACTACTTGCATTGCCACCCAGACTTTGGGGCTGCGGGCTTTCCTGGCCACTCTATTCCCAGAAGCACCTTTTTTCACTTTTCCCCAGCACCGGCCTCCAATATGCCGAACGTCCGGAGCTGACTCCCACAGCCAAGGTGGCAGCCAGAACAACCCTTGCTTTTTATGAACGCCTCTGGGAACTACTTGCATTGCCACCCAGACTTTGGGGCTGCGGGCTTTCCTGGCCACCCTATCCTCAAAAGCACCTTTTTTTCCCTTTTTCCCAGCACCGGCCTCCAATATGCCGAACGTCCTGGCCTCACTCCCACAGCCAAGGTGGCAGCCAGAACAACCCTTGCTTTTTATGAACGCCTCTGGGAACTACTTGCATTGCCACCCAGACTTTGGGGCTGCGGGCTTTCCTGGCCACCCTATCCTCAAAAGCACCTTTTTTTCACTTTTTCCCAGCACCGGCCTCCGATATGCCGAACGTCCTGGCCTGGCTCCCACACCCAAGGTGGCAGCCAGAACAACTCTTGCTTTTTATGAACGCCTCTGGGAACTACTTGCATTGCCACCCAGACTTTGGGGCTGCAGGCTTTCCTGGCCACCCTATCCTCAAAAGCACCTTTTTTTCACTTTTCCCCAGCACCGGCCTCCAATATGCCGAACGTCCGGAGCTGACTCCCACAGCCAAGGTGGCAGCCAGAACAACCCTTGCTTTTTATGAACGCCTCTGGGAACTACTTGCATTGCCACCCAGACTTTGGGGCTGCGGGCTTTCCTGGCCACTCTATTCCCAGAAGCACCTTTTTTCACTTTTCCCCAGCACCGGCCTCCAATATGCCGAACGTCCGGAGCTGACGCCCACAGCCAAGGTGGCAGCCAGAACAACCCTTGCTTTTTATGAACGCCTCTGGGAACTACTTGCATTGCCACCCAGACTTTGGGGCTGCGGGCTTTCCTGGCCACCCTATCCTCAAAAGCACCTTTTTTTCACTTTTCCCCAGCACCGGCCTCCAATATGCCGAACGTCCGGAGCTGACTCCCACAGCCAAGGTGGCAGCCAGAACAACTCTTGCTTTTTATGAACGCCTCTGGGAACTACTTGCATTGCCACCCAGACTTTGGGGCTGCGGGCTTTCCTGGCCACCCTATCCTCAAAAGCACCTTTTTTTCACTTTTCCCCAGCACCGGCCTCCAATATGGCGAACGTCCGGAGCTGACTCCCACAGCCAAGGTGGCAGCCAGAACAACCCTTGCTTTTTATGAACGCCTCTGGGAACTACTTGCATTGCCACCCAGACTTTGGGGCTGCGGGCTTTCCTGGCCACCCTATCCTCAAAAGCACCTTTTTTTCACTTTTCCCCAGCACCGGCCTCCAATATGCCGAACGTCCGCAGCTGACTCCCACAGCCAAGGTGGCAGCCAGAACAACCCTTGCTTTTTATGAACGCCTCTGGGAACTACTTGCATTGCCACCAGACTTTGGGGCTGCGGGCTTTCCTGGCCACCCTATCCTCAAAAGCACCTTTTTTTCACTTTTTCCCAGCACCGGCCTCCAATATGCCGAACGTCCTGGCCTGGCTCCCACACCCACGGTGGCAGCCAGAACAACTCTTGCTTTTTATGAACGCCTCTGGGAACTACTTGCATTGCCACCAGACTTTGGGGCTGCGGGCTTTCCTGGCCACCCTATCCTCAAAAGCACCTTTTTTTCACTTTTTCCCAGCACCGGCCTCTAATATGGCGAACGTCCGCAGCTGACTCCCACAGCCAAGGTGGCAGCCAGAACAACCCTTGCTTTTTATGAACACCTCTGGGAACTACTTGCATTGCCACCCAGACTTTGGGGCTGCGGGCTTTCCTGGCCACTCTATTCCCAGAAGCACCTTTTTTCACTTTTCCCCAGCACCGGCCTCCAATATGCCGAACGTCCGGAGCTGACTCCCACAGCCAAGGTGGCAGCCAGAACAACCCTTGCTTTTTATGAACGCCTCTGGGAACTACTTGCATTGCCACCCAGACTTTGGGGCTGCGGGCTTTCCTGGCCACCCTATCCTCAAAAGCACCTTTTTTTCCCTTTTTCCCAGCACCGGCCTCCAATATGCCGAACGTCCTGGCCTCACTCCCACAGCCAAGGTGGCAGCCAGAACAACCCTTGCTTTTTATGAACGCCTCTGGGAACTACTTGCATTGCCACCCAGACTTTGGGGCTGCGGGCTTTCCTGGCCACCCTATCCTCAAAAGCACCTTTTTTTCACTTTTTCCCAGCACCGGCCTCCGATATGCCGAACGTCCTGGCCTGGCTCCCACACCCAAGGTGGCAGCCAGAACAACTCTTGCTTTTTATGAACGCCTCTGGGAACTACTTGCATTGCCACCCAGACTTTGGGGCTGCAGGCTTTCCTGGCCACCCTATCCTCAAAAGCACCTTTTTTTCACTTTTCCCCAGCACCGGCCTCCAATATGCCGAACGTCCGGAGCTGACTCCCACAGCCAAGGTGGCAGCCAGAACAACCCTTGCTTTTTATGAACGCCTCTGGGAACTACTTGCATTGCCACCCAGACTTTGGGGCTGCGGGCTTTCCTGGCCACTCTATTCCCAGAAGCACCTTTTTTCACTTTTCCCCAGCTCCGGCCTCCAATATGCCGAACGTCCGGAGCTGACGCCCACAGCCAAGGTGGCAGCCAGAACAACCCTTGCTTTTTATGAACGCCTCTGGGAACTACTTGCATTGCCACCCAGACTTTGGGGCTGCGGGCTTTCCTGGCCACCCTATCCTCAAAAGCACCTTTTTTTCACTTTTCCCCAGCACCGGCCTCCAATATGCCGAACGTCCGGAGCTGACTCCCACAGCCAAGGTGGCAGCCAGAACAACTCTTGCTTTTTATGAACGCCTCTGGGAACTACTTGCATTGCCACCCAGACTTTGGGGCTGCGGGCTTTCCTGGCCACCCTATCCTCAAAAGCACCTTTTTTTCACTTTTCCCCAGCACCGGCCTCCAATATGCCCAACGTCCGGAGCTGACTCCCACAGCCAAGGTGGCAGCCAGAACAACCCTTGCTTTTTATGAACGCCTCTGGGAACTACTTGCATTGCCACCCAGACTTTGGGGCTGCGGGCTTTCCTGGCCACCCTATCCTCAAAAGCACCTTTTTTTCACTTTTCCCCAGCACCGGCCTCCAATATGCCGAACGTCCGCAGCTGACTCCCACAGCCAAGGTGGCAGCCAGAACAACCCTTGCTTTTTATGAACGCCTCTGGGAACTACTTGCATTGCCACCAGACTTTGGGGCTGCGGGCTTTCCTGGCCACCCTATCCTCAAAAGCACCTTTTTTTCACTTTTTCCCAGCACCGGCCTCCAATATGCCGAACGTCCTGGCCTGGTTCCCACAGCCAAGGTGGCAGCCAGAACAACTCTTGCTTTTTATGAACGCCTCTGGGAACTACTTGCATTGCCACCCAGACTTTGGGGCTGCGGGCTTTCCTGGCCACTCTATTCCCAGAAGCACCTTTTTTCACTTTTCCCCGGCACCGGCCTCCAATATGCCGAACGTCCGCAGCTTACTCCCACAGCCAAGGTGGCAGCCAGAACAACCCTTGCTTTTTATGAACGCCTCTGGGAACTACTTGCATTGCCACCCAGACTTTGGGGCTGCGGGCTTTCCTGGCCACTCTATTCTCAAAAGCACCTTTTTTTCACTTTTCCCCAGCATCGGCCTCCAATATGCCGAACGTCCGGAGCTGACTCCCACAGCCAAGGTGGCAGCCAGAACAACTCTTGCTTTTTATGAACGCCTCTGGGAACTACTTGCATTGCCACCCAGACTTTGGGGCTGCGGGCTTTCCTGGCCACCCTATCCTCAAAAGCACCTTTTTTTCACTTTTCCCCGGCACCGGCCTCCAATATGCCGAACATCCTGGCCTGGTTCCCACAGCCAAGGTGGCAGCCAGAACAACCCTTGCTTTTTATGAACGCCTCTGGGAACTACTTGCATTGCCACCCAGACTTTGGGGCTGCGGGCTTTCCTGGCCACCCTATCCTCAAAAGCACCTTTTTTTCACTTTTCCCCAGCATCGGCCTCCAATATGCCGAACGTCCGGAGCTGACTCCCACAGCCAAGGTGGCAGCCAGAACAACTCTTGCTTTTTATGAACGCCTCTGGGAACTACTTGCATTGCCACCCAGACTTTGGGGCTGCGGGCTTTCCTGGCCACCCTATCCTCAAAAGCACCTTTTTTTCACTTTTCCCCGGCACCGGTCTCCAATATGCCGAACATCCTGGCCTGGTTCCCACAGCCAAGGTGGCAGCCAGAACAACTCTTGCTTTTTATGAACGCCTCTGGGAACTACTTGCATTGCCACCCAGACTTTGGGGCTGCGGGCTTTCCTGGCCACCCTATCCTCAAAAGCACCTTTTTTTCACTTTTTCCCAGCACTGGCCTCTAATATGGCGAACGTCCGCAGCTGACTCCCACAGCCAAGGTGGCAGCCAGAACAACCCTTGCTTTTTATGAACGCCTCTGGGAACTACTTGCATTGCCACCCAGACTTTGGGGCTGCGGGCTTTCCTGGCCACCCTATCCTCAAAAGCACCTTTTTTTCACTTTTTCCCAGCACCGGCCTCCAATATGCCGAACGTCCTGGCCTCACTCCCACAGCCAAGGTGGCAGCCAGAACAACCCTTGCTTTTTATGAACGCCTCTGGGAACTACTTGCATTGCCACCCAGACTTTGGGGCTGCGGGCTTTCCTGGCCACCCTATCCTCAAAAGCACCTTTTTTTTCACTTTTTCCCAGCCCCGGCCTCCAATATGCCGATCGTCCTGGCCTGGCTCCCACAGCCAAGGTGGCAGCCAGAACAACTCTTGCTTTTTATGAACGCCTCTGGGAACTACTTGCATTGCCACCCAGACTTTGGGGCTGCAGGCTTTCCTGGCCACCCTATCCTCAAAAGCACCTTTTTTTCACTTTTCCCCAGCACCGGCCTCCAATATGCCGAACGTCCGCAGCTGACTCCCACAGCCAAGGTGGCAGCCAGAACAACCCTTGCTTTTTATGAACGCCTCTGGGAACTACTTGCATTGCCACCAGACTTTGGGGCTGCGGGCTTTCCTGGCCACCCTATCCTCAAAAGCACCTTTTTTTCACTTTTTCCCAGCACCGGCCTCCAATATGGCGAACGTCCGGAGCTGACTCCCACAGCCAAGGTGGCAGCCAGAACAACCCTTGCTTTTTATGAACGCCTCTGGGAACTACTTGCATTGCCACCCAGACTTTGGGGCTGCGGGCTTTCCTGGCCACTCTATTCCCAGAAGCACCTTTTTTCACTTTTCCCCAGCACCGGCCTCCAATATGCCGAACGTCCGCAGCTGACTCCCACAGCCAAGGTGGCAGCCAGAACAACCCTTGCTTTTTATGAACGCCTCTGGGAACTACTTGCATTGCCACCCAGACTTTGGGGCTGCAGGCTTTCCTGGCCACTCTATTCTCAAAAGCACCTTTTTTTCACTTTTCCCCAGCATCGGCCTCCAATATGCCGAACGTCCGGAGCTGACTCCCACAGCCAAGGTGGCAGCCAGAACAACTCTTGCTTTTTATGAACGCCTCTGGGAACTACTTGCATTGCCACCCAGACTTTGGGGCTGCGGGCTTTCCTGGCCACCCTATCCTCAAAAGCACCTTTTTTTCACTTTTTCCCAGCACTGGCCTCTAATATGCCGAACGTCCGCAGCTGACTCCCACAGCCAAGGTGGCAGCCAGAACAACTCTTGCTTTTTATGAACGCCTCTGGGAACTACTTGCATTGCCACCCAGACTTTGGGGCTGCGGGCTTTCCTGGCCACCCTATCCTCAAAAGCACCTTTTTTTCACTTTTCCCCAGCACCGGCCTCCAATATGCCGAACGTCCGCAGCTGACTCCCACAGCCAAGGTGGCAGCCAGAACAACCCTTGCTTTTTATGAACGCCTCTGGGAACTACTTGCATTGCCACCCAGACTTTGGGGCTGCGGGCTTTCCTGGCCACTCTATTCTCAAAAGCACCTTTTTTTCACTTTTCCCCAGCATCGGCCTCCAATATGGCGAACGTCCGCAGCTGACTCCCACAGCCAAGGTGGCAGCCAGAACAACCCTTGCTTTTTATGAACGCCTCTGGGAACTACTTGCATTGCCACCCAGACTTTGGGGCTGCGGGCTTTCCTGGCCACTCTATTCTCAAAAGCACCTTCTTTTCACTTTTTCCCAGCACCGGCCTCCAATATGCCGAACGTCCAGAGCTGACTCCCACAGCCAAGGTGGCAGCCAGAACAACTCTTGCTTTTTATGAACGCCTCTGGGAACTACTTGCATTGCCACCCAGACTTTGGGGCTGCGGGCTTTCCTGGCCACTCTATTCCCAGAAGCACCTTTTTTCACTTTTCCCCGGCACCGGCCTCCAATATGCCGAACGTCCGCAGCTTACTCCCACAGCCAAGGTGGCAGCCAGAACAACCCTTGCTTTTTATGAACGCCTCTGGGAACTACTTGCATTGCCACCCAGACTTTGGGGCTGCGGGCTTTCCTGGCCACTCTATTCTCAAAAGCACCTTTTTTTCACTTTTCCCCAGCATCGGCCTCCAATATGCCGAACGTCCGCAGCTGACTCCCACAGCCAAGGTGGCAGCCAGAACAACTCTTGCTTTTTATGAACGCCTCTGGGAACTACTTGCATTGCCACCCAGACTTTGGGGCTGCGGGCTTTCCTGGCCACCCTATCCTCAAAAGCACCTTTTTTTCACTTTTCCCCGGCACCGGCCTCCAATATGCCGAACGTCCGGAGCTGACTCCCACAGCCAAGGTGGCAGCCAGAACAACTCTTGCTTTTTATGAACGCCTCTGGGAACTACTTGCATTGCCACCCAGACTTTGGGGCTGCGGGCTTTCCTGGCCACCCTATCCTCAAAAGCACCTTTTTTTCACTTTTCCCCGGCACCGGCCTCCAATATGCCGAACATCCTGGCCTGGTTCCCACAGCCAAGGTGGCAGCCAGAACAACTCTTGCTTTTTATGAACGCCTCTGGGAACTACTTGCATTGCCACCCAGACTTTGGGGCTGCGGGCTTTCCTGGCCACCCTATCCTCAAAAGCACCTTTTTTTCACTTTTTCCCAGCACTGGCCTCTAATATGCCGAACGTCCGGAGCTGACTCCCACAGCCAAGGTGGCAGCCAGAACAACCCTTGCTTTTTATGAACGCCTCTGGGAACTACTTGCATTGCCACCCAGACTTTGGGGCTGCGGGCTTTCCTGGCCACCCTATCCTCAAAAGCACCTTTTTTTCCCTTTTTCCCAGCACCGGCCTCCAATATGCCGAACGTCCTGGCCTCACTCCCACAGCCAAGGTGGCAGCCAGAACAACCCTTGCTTTTTATGAACGCCTCTGGGAACTACTTGCATTGCCACCCAGACTTTGGGGCTGCGGGCTTTCCTGGCCACCCTATCCTCAAAAGCACCTTTTTTTTCACTTTTTCCCAGCCCCGGCCTCCAATATGCCGATCGTCCTGGCCTGGCTCCCACAGCCAAGGTGGCAGCCAGAACAACTCTTGCTTTTTATGAACGCCTCTGGGAACTACTTGCATTGCCACCCAGACTTTGGGGCTGCAGGCTTTCCTGGCCACCCTATCCTCAAAAGCACCTTTTTTTCACTTTTCCCCAGCACCGGCCTCCAATATGCCGAACGTCCGCAGCTGACTCCCACAGCCAAGGTGGCAGCCAGAACAACCCTTGCTTTTTATGAACGCCTCTGGGAACTACTTGCATTGCCACCAGACTTTGGGGCTGCGGGCTTTCCTGGCCACCCTATCCTCAAAAGCACCTTTTTTTCACTTTTTCCCAGCACCGGCCTCCAATATGGCGAACGTCCGGAGCTGACTCCCACAGCCAAGGTGGCAGCCAGAACAACCCTTGCTTTTTATGAACGCCTCTGGGAACTACTTGCATTGCCACCCAGACTTTGGGGCTGCGGGCTTTCCTGGCCACTCTATTCCCAGAAGCACCTTTTTTCACTTTTCCCCAGCACCGGCCTCCAATATGCCGAACGTCCTGGCCTCACTCCCACAGCCAAGGTGGCAGCCAGAACAACCCTTGCTTTTTATGAACGCCTCTGGGAACTACTTGCATTGCCACCCAGACTTTGGGGCTGCGGGCTTTCCTGGCCACTCTATTCTCAAAAGCACCTTTTTTTCACTTTTCCCCAGCATCGGCCTCCAATATGGCGAACGTCCGGAGCTGACTCCCACAGCCAAGGTGGCAGCCAGAACAACTCTTGCTTTTTATGAACGCCTCTGGGAACTACTTGCATTGCCACCCAGACTTTGGGGCTGCGGGCTTTCCTGGCCACCCTATCCTCAAAAGCACCTTTTTTTCACTTTTTCCCAGCACTGGCCTCTAATATGCCGAACGTCCGGAGCTGACTCCCACAGCCAAGGTGGCAGCCAGAACAACTCTTGCTTTTTATGAACGCCTCTGGGAACTACTTGCATTGCCACCCAGACTTTGGGGCTGCGGGCTTTCCTGGCCACCCTATCCTCAAAAGCACCTTTTTTTCACTTTTCCCCAGCACCGGCCTCCAATATGGCGAACGTCCGCAGCTGACTCCCACAGCCAAGGTGGCAGCCAGAACAACCCTTGCTTTTTATGAACGCCTCTGGGAACTACTTGCATTGCCACCCAGACTTTGGGGCTGCGGGCTTTCCTGGCCACTCTATTCTCAAAAGCACCTTTTTTTCACTTTTTCCTAGCATCGGCCTCCAATATGGCGAACGTCCGCAGCTGACTCCCACAGCCAAGGTGGCAGCCAGAACAACTCTTGCTTTTTATGAACGCCTCTGGGAACTACTTGCATTGCCACCCAGACTTTGGGGCTGCGGGCTTTCCTGGCCACCCTATCCTCAAAAGCACCTTTTTTTCACTTTTCCCCGGCACCGGCCTCCAATATGCCGAACATCCTGGCCTGGTTCCCACAGCCAAGGTGGCAGCCAGAACAACTCTTGCTTTTTATGAACGCCTCTGGGAACTACTTGCATTGCCACCCAGACTTTGGGGCTGCGGGCTTTCCTGGCCACCCTATCCTCAAAAGCACCTTTTTTTCACTTTTCCCCAGCATCGGCCTCCAATATGCCGAACGTCCGGAGCTGACTCCCACAGCCAAGGTGGCAGCCAGAACAACTCTTGCTTTTTATGAACGCCTCTGGGAACTACTTGCATTGCCACCCAGACTTTGGGGCTGCGGGCTTTCCTGGCCACCCTATCCTCAAAAGCACCTTTTTTTCACTTTTCCCCAGCACCGGCCTCCAATATGCCGAACGTCCGCAGCTGACTCCCACAGCCAAGGTGGCAGCCAGAACAACCCTTGCTTTTTATGAACGCCTCTGGGAACTACTTGCATTGCCACCCAGACTTTGGGGCTGCGGGCTTTCCTGGCCACTCTATTCTCAAAAGCACCTTTTTTTCACTTTTCCCCAGCATCGGCCTCCAATATGGCGAACGTCCGCAGCTGACTCCCACAGCCAAGGTGGCAGCCAGAACAACCCTTGCTTTTTATGAACGCCTCTGGGAACTACTTGCATTGCCACCCAGACTTTGGGGCTGCGGGCTTTCCTGGCCACTCTATTCTCAAAAGCACCTTCTTTTCACTTTTTCCCAGCACCGGCCTCCAATATGCCGAACGTCCAGAGCTGACTCCCACAGCCAAGGTGGCAGCCAGAACAACTCTTGCTTTTTATGAACGCCTCTGGGAACTACTTGCATTGCCACCCAGACTTTGGGGCTGCGGGCTTTCCTGGCCACTCTATTCCCAGAAGCACCTTTTTTCACTTTTCCCCGGCACCGGCCTCCAATATGCCGAACGTCCGCAGCTTACTCCCACAGCCAAGGTGGCAGCCAGAACAACCTTTGCTTTTTATGAACGCCTCTGGGAACTACTTGCATTGCCACCCAGACTTTGGGGCTGCGGGCTTTCCTGGCCACTCTATTCTCAAAAGCACCTTTTTTTCACTTTTCCCCAGCATCGGCCTCCAATATGCCGAACGTCCGCAGCTGACTCCCACAGCCAAGGTGGCAGCCAGAACAACTCTTGCTTTTTATGAACGCCTCTGGGAACTACTTGCATTGCCACCCAGACTTTGGGGCTGCGGGCTTTCCTGGCCACCCTATCCTCAAAAGCACCTTTTTTTCACTTTTCCCCGGCACCGGCCTCCAATATGCCGAACGTCCGGAGCTGACTCCCACAGCCAAGGTGGCAGCCAGAACAACTCTTGCTTTTTATGAACGCCTCTGGGAACTACTTGCATTGCCACCCAGACTTTGGGGCTGCGGGCTTTCCTGGCCACCCTATCCTCAAAAGCACCTTTTTTTCACTTTTCCCCGGCACCGGCCTCCAATATGCCGAACATCCTGGCCTGGTTCCCACAGCCAAGGTGGCAGCCAGAACAACTCTTGCTTTTTATGAACGCCTCTGGGAACTACTTGCATTGCCACCCAGACTTTGGGGCTGCGGGCTTTCCTGGCCACCCTATCCTCAAAAGCACCTTTTTCTCACTTTTTCCCAGCACTGGCCTCTAATATGCCCAACGTCCGCAGCTGACTCCCACAGCCAAGGTGGCAGCCAGAACAACCCTTGCTTTTTATGAACGCCTCTGGGAACTACTTGCATTGCCACCCAGACTTTGGGGCTGCGGGCTTTCCTGGCCACCCTATCCTCAAAAGCACCTTTTTTTCCCTTTTTCCCAGCACCGGCCTCCAATATGCCGAACGTCCTGGCCTCACTCCCACAGCCAAGGTGGCAGCCAGAACAACCCTTGCTTTTTATGAACGCCTCTGGGAACTACTTGCATTGCCACCCAGACTTTGGGGCTGCGGGCTTTCCTGGCCACCCTATCCTCAAAAGCACCTTTTTTTTCACTTTTTCCCAGCCCCGGCCTCCAATATGCCGATCGTCCTGGCCTGGCTCCCACACCCAAGGTGGCAGCCAGAACAACTCTTGCTTTTTATGAACGCCTCTGGGAACTACTTGCATTGCCACCCAGACTTTGGGGCTGCAGGCTTTCCTGGCCACCCTATCCTCAAAAGCACCTTTTTTTCACTTTTCCCCAGCACCGGCCTCCAATATGCCGAACGTCTGCAGCTGACTCCCACAGCCAAGGTGGCAGCCAGAACAACCCTTGCTTTTTATGAACGCCTCTGGGAACTACTTGCATTGCCACCAGACTTTGGGGCTGCGGGCTTTCCTGGCCACCCTATCCTCAAAAGCACCTTTTTTTCACTTTTTCCCAGCACCGGCCTCCAATATGGCGAACGTCCGGAGCTGACTCCCACAGCCAAGGTGGCAGCCAGAACAACCCTTGCTTTTTATGAACGCCTCTGGGAACTACTTGCATTGCCACCCAGACTTTGGGGCTGCGGGCTTTCCTGGCCACTCTATTCCCAGAAGCACCTTTTTTCACTTTTCCCCAGCACCGGCCTCCAATATGCCGAACATCCGGAGCTGACTCCCACAGCCAAGGTGGCAGCCAGAACAACCCTTGCTTTTTATGAACGCCTCTGGGAACTACTTGCATTGCCACCCAGACTTTGGGGCTGCGGGCTTTCCTGGCCACTCTATTCTCAAAAGCACCTTTTTTTCACTTTTCCCCAGCATCGGCCTCCAATATGGCGAACGTCCGGAGCTGACTCCCACAGCCAAGGTGGCAGCCAGAACAACTCTTGCTTTTTATGAACGCCTCTGGGAACTACTTGCATTGCCACCCAGACTTTGGGGCTGCGGGCTTTCCTGGCCACCCTATCCTCAAAAGCACCTTTTTTTCACTTTTTCCCAGCACTGGCCTCTAATATGCCGAACGTCCGGAGCTGACTCCCACAGCCAAGGTGGCAGCCAGAACAACTCTTGCTTTTTATGAACGCCTCTGGGAACTACTTGCATTGCCACCCAGACTTTGGGGCTGCGGGCTTTCCTGGCCACCCTATCCTCAAAAGCACCTTTTTTTCACTTTTCCCCAGCACCGGCCTCCAATATGGCGAACGTCCGCAGCTGACTCCCACAGCCAAGGTGGCAGCCAGAACAACCCTTGCTTTTTATGAACGCCTCTGGGAACTACTTGCATTGCCACCCAGACTTTGGGGCTGCGGGCTTTCCTGGCCACTCTATTCTCAAAAGCACCTTTTTTTCACTTTTTCCTAGCATCGGCCTCCAATATGGCGAACGTCCGCAGCTGACTCCCACAGCCAAGGTGGCAGCCAGAACAACTCTTGCTTTTTATGAACGCCTCTGGGAACTACTTGCATTGCCACCCAGACTTTGGGGCTGCGGGCTTTCCTGGCCACCCTATCCTCAAAAGCACCTTTTTTTCACTTTTCCCCGGCACCGGCCTCCAATATGCCGAACATCCTGGCCTGGTTCCCACAGCCAAGGTGGCAGCCAGAACAACTCTTGCTTTTTATGAACGCCTCTGGGAACTACTTGCATTGCCACCCAGACTTTGGGGCTGCGGGCTTTCCTGGCCACCCTATCCTCAAAAGCACCTTTTTTTCACTTTTCCCCAGCATCGGCCTCCAATATGCCGAACGTCCGGAGCTGACTCCCACAGCCAAGGTGGCAGCCAGAACAACTCTTGCTTTTTATGAACGCCTCTGGGAACTACTTGCATTGCCACCCAGACTTTGGGGCTGCAGGCTTTCCTGGCCACCCTATCCTCAAAAGCACCTTTTTTTCACTTTTCCCCGGCACCGGCCTCCAATATGCCGAACATCCTGGCCTGGCTCCCACAGCCAAGGTGGCAGCCAGAACAACTCTTGCTTTTTATGAACGCCTCTGGGAACTACTTGCATTGCCACCCAGACTTTGGGGCTGCGGGCTTTCCTGGCCACCCTATCCTCAAAAGCACCTTTTTTTCACTTTTTCCCAGCACCGGCCTCTAATATGCCGAACGTCCGGAGCTGACTCCCACAGCCAAGGTGGCAGCCAGAACAACCCTTGCTTTTTATGAACGCCTCTGGGAACTACTTGCATTGCCACCCAGACTTTGGGGCTGCGGGCTTTCCTGGCCACCCTATCCTCAAAAGCACCTTTTTTTCACTTTTCCCCAGCATCGGCCTCCAATATGGTGAACGTCCGGAGCTGACTCCCACAGCCAAGGTGGCAGCCAGAACAACTCTTGCTTTTTATGAATGCCTCTGGGAACTACTTGCATTGCCACCCAGACTTTGGGGCTGCGGGCTTTCTTGGCCACCCTATCCTCAAAAGCACCTTTTTTTCACTTTTTCCCAGCACCGGCCTCCAATATGCCGAACGTCCTGGCCTGGCTCCCACACCCAAGGTGGCAGCCAGAACAACTCTTGCTTTTTATGAACGCCTCTGGGAACTACTTGCATTGCCACCAGACTTTGGGGCTGCGGGCTTTCCTGGCCACCCTATCCTCAAAAGCACCTTTTTTTCACTTTTCCCCGGCACCGGCCTCCAATATGCCGAACATCCTGGCCTGGTTCCCACAGCCAAGGTGGCAGCCAGAACAACTCTTGCTTTTTATGAACGCCTCTGGGAACTACTTGCATTGCCACCCAGACTTTGGGGCTGCGGGCTTTCCTGGCCACCCTATCCTCAAAAGCACCTTTTTTTCACTTTTTCCCAGCACCGGCCTCCAATATGGCGAACGTCCGCAGCTGACTCCCACAGCCAAGGTGGCAGCCAGAACAACCCTTGCTTTTTATGAACGCCTCTGGGAACTACTTGCATTGCCACCCAGACTTTGGGGCTGCGGGCTTTCCTGGCCACTCTATTCTCAAAAGCACCTTTTTTTCACTTTTTCCTAGCATCGGCCTCCAATATGGCGAACGTCCGCAGCTGACTCCCACAGCCAAGGTGGCAGCCAGAACAACTCTTGCTTTTTATGAACGCCTCTGGGAACTACTTGCATTGCCACCCAGACTTTGGGGCTGCGGGCTTTCCTGGCCACCCTATCCTCAAAAGCACCTTTTTTTCACTTTTCCCCGGCACCGGCCTCCAATATGCCGAACATCCTGGCCTGGTTCCCACAGCCAAGGTGGCAGCCAGAACAACTCTTGCTTTTTATGAACACCTCTGGGAACTACTTGCATTGCCACCCAGACTTTGGGGCTGCGGGCTTTCCTGGCCACCCTATCCTCAAAAGCACCTTTTTTTCACTTTTCCCCAGCATCGGCCTCCAATATGCCGAACGTCCGGAGCTGACTCCCACAGCCAAGGTGGCAGCCAGAACAACTCTTGCTTTTTATGAACGCCTCTGGGAACTACTTGCATTGCCACCCAGACTTTGGGGCTGCAGGCTTTCCTGGCCACCCTATCCTCAAAAGCACCTTTTTTTCACTTTTCCCCGGCACCGGCCTCCAATATGCCGAACATCCTGGCCTGGCTCCCACAGCCAAGGTGGCAGCCAGAACAACTCTTGCTTTTTATGAACGCCTCTGGGAACTACTTGCATTGCCACCCAGACTTTGGGGCTGCGGGCTTTCCTGGCCACCCTATCCTCAAAAGCACCTTTTTTTC
Organism: Numenius arquata; assembly: GCF_964106895.1. Classification (NCBI taxonomy): domain Eukaryota; kingdom Metazoa; phylum Chordata; class Aves; order Charadriiformes; family Scolopacidae; genus Numenius; species Numenius arquata. The sequence goes on from NW_027415104.1 coordinate 78,587, forward strand.
ACTTTTTCCCAGCACTGGCCTCCAATATGCCGAACGTCCGGAGCTGACTCCCACAGCCAAGGTGGCAGCCAGAACAACTCTTGCTTTTTATGAACGCCTCTGGGAACTACTTGCATTGCCACCCAGACTTTGGGGCTGCAGGCTTTCCTGGCCACCCTATCCTCAAAAGCACCTTTTTTTCACTTTTCCCCGGCACCGGCCTCCAATATGCCGAACATCCTGGCCTGGCTCCCACAGCCAAGGTGGCAGCCAGAACAACTCTTGCTTTTTATGAACGCCTCTGGGAACTACTTGCATTGCCACCCAGACTTTGGGGCTGCGGGCTTTCCTGGCCACCCTATCCTCAAAAGCACCTTTTTTTCACTTTTTCCCAGCACCGGCCTCTAATATGCCGAACGTCCGGAGCTGACTCCCACAGCCAAGGTGGCAGCCAGAACAACCCTTGCTTTTTATGAACGCCTCTGGGAACTACTTGCATTGCCACCCAGACTTTGGGGCTGCGGGCTTTCCTGGCCACCCTATCCTCAAAAGCACCTTTTTTTCACTTTTCCCCAGCATCGGCCTCCAATATGGTGAACGTCCGGAGCTGACTCCCACAGCCAAGGTGGCAGCCAGAACAACTCTTGCTTTTTATGAACGCCTCTGGGAACTACTTGCATTGCCACCCAGACTTTGGGGCTGCGGGCTTTCTTGGCCACCCTATCCTCAAAAGCACCTTTTTTTCACTTTTTCCCAGCACCGGCCTCCAATATGCCGAACGTCCTGGCCTGGCTCCCACACCCAAGGTGGCAGCCAGAACAACTCTTGCTTTTTATGAACGCCTCTGGGAACTACTTGCATTGCCACCAGACTTTGGGGCTGCGGGCTTTCCTGGCCACCCTATCCTCAAAAGCACCTTTTTTTCACTTTTCCCCGGCACCGGCCTCCAATATGCCGAACATCCTGGCCTGGTTCCCACAGCCAAGGTGGCAGCCAGAACAACTCTTGCTTTTTATGAACGCCTCTGGGAACTACTTGCATTGCCACCCAGACTTTGGGGCTGCGGGCTTTCCTGGCCACCCTATCCTCAAAAGCACCTTTTTTTCACTTTTTCCCAGCACCGGCCTCCAATATGGCGAACGTCCGCAGCTGACTCCCACAGCCAAGGTGGCAGCCAGAACAACCCTTGCTTTTTATGAACGCCTCTGGGAACTACTTGCATTGCCACCCAGACTTTGGGGCTGCGGGCTTTCCTGGCCACTCTATTCTCAAAAGCACCTTTTTTTCACTTTTTCCTAGCATCGGCCTCCAATATGGCGAACGTCCGCAGCTGACTCCCACAGCCAAGGTGGCAGCCAGAACAACTCTTGCTTTTTATGAACGCCTCTGGGAACTACTTGCATTGCCACCCAGACTTTGGGGCTGCGGGCTTTCCTGGCCACCCTATCCTCAAAAGCACCTTTTTTTCACTTTTCCCCGGCACCGGCCTCCAATATGCCGAACATCCTGGCCTGGTTCCCACAGCCAAGGTGGCAGCCAGAACAACTCTTGCTTTTTATGAACGCCTCTGGGAACTACTTGCATTGCCACCCAGACTTTGGGGCTGCGGGCTTTCCTGGCCACCCTATCCTCAAAAGCACCTTTTTTTCACTTTTCCCCAGCATCGGCCTCCAATATGCCGAACGTCCGGAGCTGACTCCCACAGCCAAGGTGGCAGCCAGAACAACTCTTGCTTTTTATGAACGCCTCTGGGAACTACTTGCATTGCCACCCAGACTTTGGGGCTGCAGGCTTTCCTGGCCACCCTATCCTCAAAAGCACCTTTTTTTCACTTTTCCCCGGCACCGGCCTCCAATATGCCGAACATCCTGGCCTGGCTCCCACAGCCAAGGTGGCAGCCAGAACAACTCTTGCTTTTTATGAACGCCTCTGGGAACTACTTGCATTGCCACCCAGACTTTGGGGCTGCGGGCTTTCCTGGCCACCCTATCCTCAAAAGCACCTTTTTTTCACTTTTTCCCAGCACTGGCCTCTAATATGCCGAACGTCCGGAGCTGACTCCCACAGCCAAGGTGGCAGCCAGAACAACCCTTGCTTTTTATGAACGCCTCTGGGAACTACTTGCATTGCCACCCAGACTTTGGGGCTGCGGGCTTTCCTGGCCACCCTATCCTCAAAAGCACCTTTTTTTCACTTTTCCCCAGCATCGGCCTCCAATATGGTGAACGTCCGGAGCTGACTCCCACAGCCAAGGTGGCAGCCAGAACAACTCTTGCTTTTTATGAACGCCTCTGGGAACTACTTGCATTGCCACCCAGACTTTGGGGCTGCGGGCTTTCTTGGCCACCCTATCCTCAAAAGCACCTTTTTTTCACTTTTTCCCAGCACCGGCCTCCAATATGCCGAACGTCCTGGCCTGGCTCCCACACCCAAGGTGGCAGCCAGAACAACTCTTGCTTTTTATGAACGCCTCTGGGAACTACTTGCATTGCCACCAGACTTTGGGGCTGCGGGCTTTCCTGGCCACCCTATCCTCAAAAGCACCTTTTTTTCACTTTTCCCCGGCACCGGCCTCCAATATGCCGAACATCCTGGCCTGGTTCCCACAGCCAAGGTGGCAGCCAGAACAACTCTTGCTTTTTATGAACGCCTCTGGGAACTACTTGCATTGCCACCCAGACTTTGGGGCTGCGGGCTTTCCTGGCCACCCTATCCTCAAAAGCACCTTTTTTTCACTTTTTCCCAGCACTGGCCTCTAATATGCCGAACGTCCGGAGCTGACTCCCACAGCCAAGGTGGCAGCCAGAACAACCCTTGCTTTTTATGAACGCCTCTGGGAACTACTTGCATTGCCACCCAGACTTTGGGGCTGCGGGCTTTCCTGGCCACCCTATCCTCAAAAGCACCTTTTTTTCCCTTTTTCCCAGCACCGGCCTCCAATATGCCGAACGTCCTGGCCTCACTCCCACAGCCAAGGTGGCAGCCAGAACAACCCTTGCTTTTTATGAACGCCTCTGGGAACTACTTGCATTGCCACCCAGACTTTGGGGCTGCGGGCTTTCCTGGCCACTCTATTCTCAAAAGCACCTTCTTTTCACTTTTTCCCAGCACCGGCCTCCAATATGCCGAACGTCCAGAGCTGACTCCCACAGCCAAGGTGGCAGCCAGAACAACTCTTGCTTTTTATGAACGCCTCTGGGAACTACTTGCATTGCCACCCAGACTTTGGGGCTGCGGGCTTTCCTGGCCACTCTATTCCCAGAAGCACCTTTTTTCACTTTTCCCCGGCACCGGCCTCCAATATGCCGAACGTCCGCAGCTTACTCCCACAGCCAAGGTGGCAGCCAGAACAACCCTTGCTTTTTATGAACGCCTCTGGGAACTACTTGCATTGCCACCCAGACTTTGGGGCTGCGGGCTTTCCTGGCCACTCTATTCTCAAAAGCACCTTTTTTTCACTTTTCCCCAGCATCGGCCTCCAATATGCCGAACGTCCGGAGCTGACTCCCACAGCCAAGGTGGCAGCCAGAACAACTCTTGCTTTTTATGAACGCCTCTGGGAACTACTTGCATTGCCACCCAGACTTTGGGGCTGCGGGCTTTCCTGGCCACCCTATCCTCAAAAGCACCTTTTTTTCACTTTTTCCCAGCACTGGCCTCTAATATGCCGAACGTCCGGAGCTGACTCCC
>NW_027415105.1:0-21549 GCF_964106895.1 Numenius arquata
GGGGTTGCGACACCGCGATTGGGGGGGGACACACCAGAGGGGGGGGGGTGTGCGATGGGGAATGGGGGGGGGGGGGGCACACCGGGGACACACACACACACCCCCCCCCCCCAATCCGGGGTTGGGGGGTGGGGTGGGGGGGACAGGAATCAGACGCCTGGGTCCCCCCTTGGACCCCCCCCCCCCCCCCGGACCCCCCCCCCTAAGAACTGTATCCCCCCCTGGACCTGCAATACCTGGGCCCCCCCCGCCCGGCCCGGCCCCCCCCCAATACCTGGGTCCCCCCTAGACCCCCAAAAACCTGCCCCCCCCCGAGCCCCCCCAAGAACTGGGTCTCTCCCCCCCCTCAATGCCTGGGTCACCCCCTTGACCCACCCAAAACCTGGCCCCCCCCCCCGGACCCCCCCCAATACCTGGATTCCCCCTGCACCCCCAAAACCTGCCCCCCCCGAGCCCCCCCCAAGAACTGGGTCCCCCCTGGACCCCCCCCAAAACCTGGACTCCCCCAAGAACCTGGCCCCCCCGGACCACCAATACCTGGCCCCCCCCTTGAACCCCCCCAAGAACTGGGTCCCCCTTGGACCCCCCCAAAACTGGGTCCCTCCTGGACCCCCCCAAAACCTGGGTTCCCTCCCCCTCCGACCCCCCCAATACCTGGGTCACCCCTGGCCCCCCAAAACCTGTCCCCCCTGGACGCCCCCAAGAACCTGGACCCCCCCCCTGGACCCCCCCAAAACCTGCGCCCCCCCGGGCCCCCCCAAGAACTGGGCCCCCCTGGATCCCCAAAACCTGCCCCCCTGCCCCCCCCAAGAACCTGGGCCCCCCCAAAACCTGCCCCCCCCCGGACACCCCCAAGATCCTGGACCCCCCCCAAGAACTGGGCTCCCTCCTGGACCCCCCCCAAAACCTGGGTTCCCCCCCCCGGACTCCCCCCAATACCTGGGTCACCCCTGGACCCCCAAAACCTGCCCCCCCCCGGACCCCCCCCAAGAACTGGGTCCCCTCTTGGACCCCCCAAAACCTGTCCCCCCTGGACGCCCCCAAGAACCTGGACCCCCCCTGGACCCCCCCAAAACCTGCGCCCCCGGGCCCCCCAAGAACTGGGTCCCCCCTGGATCCCCAAAACCTGCCCCCCCCCAAGAACCTGGGCCCCCCAAAACCTGCCCCCCCCGGACACCCCCAAGATCCTGGACCCCCCCAAAACTGGGTCCCTCCTGGACCCCCCGCAAAATCTGGGTTCCCCCCCCCCGGACTCCCCCCAATACCTGGATTCCCCCTGCACCCCACAAAACCTGTCCCCCCTGGACGCCCCCAAGAACCTGACCCCCCCCCTGGACCCCCCAAAACCTGCGCCCCCCGGGCCCCCCCAAGAACTGGCCCCCCCTGGATCCCCAAAACCTGCCCCCCCTGCCCCCCCCCAAGAACCTGGGCCCCCCCAAAACCTGCCCCCCCCCGGACACCCCCAAGATCCTGGACCCCCCCAAGAACTGGGTCCCTCCTGGACCCTCCAAAACCTGACCCCCCCTGGGGCTTCCCCCAAGATCCTTGGCCCCCCCTGGACCCCCCCCCAAAAACTGCATCCCCCCCCGGACCTGCAGATACCTGCCCCCCCCCGGACGCCCCCAAAACCTGGCTTCCTCCCCGGACCCCCCGAAGAACTGGGTCCCCCCTGGACCCCCCCAAAAACCTGCCCCCCCCGGACCCCCAATACCTGCCCCCCGGACCCCCAAATACCTGCCCCCCCTGGACCCCCCAAAACCTGGGTCCCCCCTGGACCCCACCCAAAACCCAGGCTCCCCCTGGGCCCCCCTAAGAACCTAGACCCCCCCCCCAAACCTGAACCCCCCCCGACCCCCCCAAGAACTGCATCCCCCCCCCCCCGGACCCCCAAAACCTGGGTCACCTCCTGGACTCCCCCAACATCTGGGTCCCCCCCCCCAGACCCCTGGGACCCCCCTGGACCCCAAAATCTGCCCCCCTGCCCCCTCTGACCCCCCAAAACCTGGGTCCCCCCGTGGGTCCTGAACGTCTGGGTCCCCCCCTGGACCCCCAAAAACCTGGCTCACCTCCTGGACTCCCCCAACATCTGGGTCCCCCCCAGACCCCTGGACCCCCCTGGACCCCTAAAACCTGCCCCCCACCCCCCCCCCCAAAACCTGCGTCACCTCCGGGACCCCCAAGAACTGGGTCCCCCCCGGACCCTTGGTGGGACCTGGAGCCATGGGTCCCCCCTGGACCCCCAAAACCTGCCCCCCCCCTTGGACCCTTGGTGGGACCCAGACCCCTGGGACCCCTCTGGACCCCCAAAACCTGCCCCCCCCCCCGGCCCCCCCCAAAACCTGCGTCACCTCCTGGACCCCCAACATCTGGGTCCCCCCCAGAACCCTGGGACCCCCCTGGACCCCCAAAACCTGCCCCCCACCCCTGGGTCCCCCCTGGACCCCAACACCTGGGTCACCTCCTGGACCCCCAAAACCTGGGCCCCCCTTGGACCCTTGGTGGGACCCACACCCCTGGGTTCCCCTGTGGGTCCTGAACATCTGGGTCCCCCCTGGACCCCCAAAACCTGGGTCACCTCCTGGGCCCCCAAAACCTGGGTCCCCCTGGACCCACAGCAGGCCCCGAACATCTGGGTCCCCCCATGGACCCCCCAACATCTGGGGTCTTCCCTGGACCCTTGGTAGCACCCAGACCCCTGGGTCCCCCCTGGACCCCCAAAACCTGGGTCCCCCCTTGGACCCTTGGTGGGACCCACACCCCTGGGTCCCCCCCTAGACCCCCAAAACCTGGATCCTCCCCTGGACCCCCAACACTTGGGTCCCTTCCTGGACCCTTGGTGGGACCTGGACTCCTGGAGTCCCTCCTGGACCCCCAAAACCTGCCCCCCCACCCCGAACCCCCCCAAAACCTGGGTCACCTCCTGGAGCCCCCAAGAACTGGGTCCCCCCCGGACCCTTGTGGGACCTGGAGCCATGGGTCCCCCCTGGACCCCCCAAAACCTGAGTCCCCTCTGAGACCCCCAACAGGCCCCGAACGTCTGGGTCCTCCTGTGGGTCCCAGACCCCTGGGTCTCCCCTGTGGGTCCTGAACGTCTGGGTCCCTCCTGGACCCCCAAAACCTGGGTCACCTCCGGGACCCCCAAGAACTGGGTCCCCCCTGGACCCCAACATTTGGGTCCCTTTCTGGACCCTTGGGGGGACCCACACCCCTGGGTCCCCCCCTAGACCCCCCAAAACCCGGGTCCTCCCCTGGACCCCCAACACTTGGGTCCCTTCCTGGACCCTTGGTGGGACCTGGACTCCTGGGTCCCTCCTGGACCCCCAAGAAGTGGGTCCCCCCTGAGACCCCTAACAGGCCCCGAACACCCGGGTCACCCCATGGGTCCCAGACCCCTTGGTCCCCCCCTGGACCCCCAACACCTGAGTCACCTCCGGGACCCCCAAAACCTGGGTCCCCTCTTGGAGCCTTGGTAGGACCCCAAACAACTGGGTCCCCCCTGGACCCCCAAAACCTGGGTCCCCCTGGACCCACAATAGGCCCCGAACGCCTGGGTCCCCCCATGGACCCCCAACACCTGAGTCACCCTGGACCCTTGGTAGCACCCAGACCCCTGGGTCCCCCCTGGACCCCCAAAACCTGAGTCCCCTCTGAGACCCCCAACAGGCCCCGAACGCCTGGGTCCTCCTGTGGGTCCCAGACCCCTGGGTCTCCCCTGTGGGTCCTGAACGTCTGGGTCCCTCCTGGACCCCCAAAACCTGGGTCACCTCCGGGACCCCCAAGAACTGGGTCCCCCTTGGACCCCAACATTTGGGTCCCCCCTTGGACCCTTGGTGGGACCCACACCCCTAGGTCCCCCCTGGACCCCCAAAACCTGGGTCCCCCCTTGGACCCTTGGTGGGACCCACACCCCTGGGTCCCCCCCTAGACCCCCAAAACCTGGGTCCTCCCCTGGACCCCCAACACTTGGGTCCCTTCCTGGACCCTTGGTGGGACCTGGACTCCTGGGTCCCTCCTGGACCCCCAAAACCTGCCCCCCACCCCGGACCCCCTCCCCAAAACCTGCGTCACCTCCTGGACCCCCAAGAACTGGGTCCCTCCCGGACCCTTGGTGGGACTGAGACCCCTGGGTCCCCCTGGGGGTCCTGAACGTCTGGGTCCCCCCTGGACCCCCAAAACCTCGGTCACCTCCTGGACCCTTGGTGGGACCTGGACTCCTGGGTCCCTCCTGGACCCCCAAAACCTGGGTCACCTCCTGGACCCCCAAAACCTGGGTCCCCCCCCTTGGACTCATGGTAGGACCCCGAACAACTGGGTCCCCCTGGACCCCCAAAACCTGGCTCCCTTCTGAGACCCCCAACAGGCCCCGGTCCCCTGGGTCCCCCCGTGGGTGACAGATGTCTGGGTGTCCCCCCCTGGACCCCCAACACCTGAGTCACCTCCTGGGTCCCCAAGAACTGGGTCCCCCCTGGACCCCAACATTTGGGTCCCCCCTTGGACCCTTGGTGGGACCCACACCCCTCGGTCTCCCCATGGGTCCTGAACATCTGGGACCTCCCCTGGACCCCCAAAACCTGGGTCCGCCCCTGGACCCCCAACACCTGGGTCACCTCCTGGACCCCCAACAGGCCCCAAACCCCTGGATCCCCTCAACCCCCAACATTTGGGTCCCCCCATGGACCCTTGGTGGGACCTGGAGCCATGGGTCCCTCCTGGACCCCCAAGAAGTGGGTCCCCCCTGAGACCCCCAACAGGCCTTGAACATCTGGGTCCCACCATGGATCCAGGATCCCTGGGTCCTCCCCATGGGCCCCCCATTTCCCACCAGGGTGACCACAGGAGGGGCACCCCCTTGGTTTTGGGGGGTGGTGGTTTTGGGGGGGGGGGTGTGTGTGGCAGTTCCACCCCGCCCCACCCCCACCGCCATCTGCAGACGTTGGGGGGCAGGAAGGACCCCGACATCCGGCCACCGCCTCCACCTTCCCATGAGTCCCCGCGGCAACCTGGGGCGCAGGCGCGGCAACCTCGGCTTCCGGCACCCCCCGCCAACCCTCCCAGGCCCCACCGGGTGGTCCCCGAGGCCACCAAACCCACCCTAGAAGAGGAAGGAACACACACACACACACACACACACACACACACCCCCGAGCCTCCATCGCCACCCAGTCTTCTCCTGCGGTGGGAAGGAAGCCAACGTGGGGCACGTCCCACCAGCAGCGGCCGCGCCGTGGGGCCCCCGGTCGCTACCGGATCTTCCCCAAACGTGGGGGTTCTTGGGGGGGGCAGGGACCTCCCTCCACCTCGCTGCGGGAGCCTCCCCAGAAGAGGTCGAAGACCCGTCTCCATCGGTTCCTCACCAAGGTTGGTCCCACCTGGGCCTGGGCTCCGTCGGTTCCTCACAGGACGTGGTCCCAGCAAGGCCTGGCCTCCATCGGTTCCTCACCAGACGTGGGTGCACAAGAGGACCCCATCTTCTGCTGCTCCTGGACGTGGTCCCACCAGAACCCCATCTCCATCGATTCCTCCCCAGAAGTGATCCCACCAGGACCTCATCTTCTGCTGCTCCTGGACGTGGTCCCACCAGGATCCATCTCCATCGATTCCTCCCCAGAAGTGATCCCACCAGGACCCAGCTCCATTGACTCCTCCCCAAGAGTGGTCCCACCAAGACCCATCTCCATCGGCTCCTACCCAAGATTGGTCCCACCAGGACCCATCTCCACTGGCTCCTACCCAAGATTGGTCCCACCAAGACCCATCTCTACTGGCTCCTCCACCAGGACCCATCTCCGTTGACTCCAACCCAAGACTGGTCCCACCAAGACCCATCTCCATCGGCTCCTCCATCCCACGGCGACTCCACCTCCATGGAGGCCTGGCGACAGTGTGCCCACTGGCTGGTGGCCGCGCGGGTCCTGCCCGCGGGTCACCGGGCCAGCAGCCCTGAGGGGCAAGTGTGGGACCTGGCGCAGGCCCTACGGGACGGGGTCCTGCTCTGTCACCTCCTCAACGCCCTCCTGCCCCGTGCCATCCCCGCCCGAGACATCTGTCCCCGGCCCCAGATGTCACAGGTATGACCGGGGGGGGCCGTGGAGGAGGAGTGGAACTGCCCCCAGAGGGGGTAATTGCCCCAGAAAGGGCAATTATGGGGGTGGTGGGGACGGTGACAATGATGAGGCTGGTGGGAATGGGGGTGGTGGCCACGGGGTGATGGTGATGGGGATGATGGTGGTGGTGCCGATGGGGATGATGATGATGATGATGGTGGCAATGGGGATGATGATGGTGACAGTGGCATTGACAGTGACAATGATGGGGCTGGTGTGGATGAAGGTGGTGGCCATGGGGTGATGGCGATGGTGGTGATGGTGGTGCCAGTGGAGATGATGATGATGATGGTGCCAATGGGGATGATGATGGTGACAAAGGGGGTGATGGTGACAGTGGCATCAACGGTGACAATGATGGGACTGGTGTGGATGAGGGTGGTGGCCACGGGGTGATGGTGACGATGATGAGGGTGATGGTGATGTTGGGGGTGATGGTGATGACGGTGGTGATGAGGGTGCCAATGGGGATGATGATGATGATGATGGTGACAACAGGGATGATGGTGACAATGACAGATGGTGACGATGGGGATGGTGACAATGATGGGGGTGATGGTGACGGTGACGACCATGATGGTGATGATGGAGGTGACCATGGCGGTGTCAACGGGTGTGATGTTGATGGTGACAGGGGCCATGGGGGTGACAATGGCCATGACCACAATGATGATGATGGTGCTGGTGACAATAGGGGTGACAGTGACGGTGTTGGTGACAGTGACGACCATGATGATGATGGTGATGGTGCCAACAGGGGTGATGATGGTGGTCGCAAATGGGTGAAGACAATGGTGTTGATGGGGTTGACGGGGTTGATAGTGATGGTGACACTGGGGATGGTGACGATGACGGTGACAGCGTTGATGGAGGTGCCAATGTGAACGGTGGCCATGACGGTGGTCACAAATGGGCGAAGATGATGGTGTTGATGACGATGATGGTGACAATGGCGGTGGTGATGGTGACAATCATGGTGATGATGGTGACGGTGCTGATGGGAGTGACAGTGAAGATGACAGTGTTGACAACAGCGTTGACAACAGCGTTGATGGAGTTCCAATGTCAATGGTGGCCGGGACGGTGATCACGAATGGGTGAAGACGATGGTGTTGATGGGGCTGATGGCGATGATGGTGATGACAATGACGGTGACAATGGGGGTGGTGACGGTGACAGTGACAAAGACAGCGTTGACAACAGCATTGATGGAGTTCCAATCTCAACGGTGGCCCTGATGGTGGTCACAAACGAGCCAAGACGATGGTGTTGATGGTGTCCATGGGGCTGATGGTGTCCATGGGGCTGACGGGGCTGGTGATGGTGGTGCTGGGGGGTGGTGACGGTGACGGTGACGCGGTGCCACCCCCCCCCCCCCCAGTTCCTGTGCCTGAGGAACATCCGCACCTTCCTGACGGCCTGCGCCGACAAATTCGGGCTCCCAAAGCATCGGCTCTTCGGCGCCTTCGACCTCTTCGACGTCCAGGACTTCGCCAAGGTGGGACCCCCAGGGGTGGGGGTGAGGGTGGGGGCACCCTCAGATGTCCGGGTCCGACCCCCCCCCCGAGGTGGGAGGGGGGGAACACGGGGACCCAGGCATCTGGTTCCTGCCCCCCCCCCCCCCCCCCAATGTCCCCTCTCTGTCCCCAGGTCATCGACACCCTCTCCACGCTCTCCTGGACCCCCATCGCCCAGAGTAAAGGCCTCACGTGAGTTGGGGGGGGGGGGGGGGAGGACCCAGGGGTCCGGGCCCCCCTCCTCCCGAAAGACCCAGGGGTCCGGGCCCCCCTCCTCCTGAAAGACCCAGGTGTCTGGGACCCCCCCCCCTCCCCGAGGGATCCAGGGGTCTGGGACCCCCTTTCCCAAGGGATGCGGGGGTCTGGGACCCCCCCCCCTCCCCGAGAGACCCAGGGGTCTGGGATCCCCCCCTTCCCAAGGGACCCAGGGGTCCGCCCCCCTTCCTGAGGGACCCAGGTGTCTGGGACCCCCCCCCCCTCCCCGAGGGATCCAGGGGTCTGGGACCCCCTTTCCCAAGGGATGCGGGGGTCTGGGACCCCCCCTCCTTCCCGAGGGACCCGGAACTCTGCCTTCCCAAGGGACCTGGGCCCCCCCTCCCCGAGGGACCCAGGCGTCTGGGACCCCCCCTTCCCGAGGGACCTGGGACCCCCCCTCCCCGAGGGATCCAGGGGTCCAGGCTCTTTCTTACACCTCCCTCCCCCTCGAAATTGCGCCCCCCCCCCCCCCCCAGGCCCTTCCCTACCGAGGACTGCGTCGGGGACGATGACATCTACAGCGGCCTCTCTGACCTCATCGAGTGAGTTTGGGGGTGGGGGGAGGTAGGGGGGAGGTGGGGTGTTGGGGGGGGGGTATTAAAGAAGGACCAAGGGCACTTGGGGGGGGCATTAAGGGGATATTAAGGGGGTATTAGGGGGTATTAAAGGAGTACCGGGGGTATTAAAGGAGTACCAGGGGTATTGGGGAGCATGGGGGGGGGGGAACTGGGGAGTATTAGGGGGGTATTAAAGGAGTACCAGGGGTATTAGGGGGCATTAGGGAGTATTGGGGGGGGGTATTGGGGGGGTATTAAAGAAATATCAGGGGTATTGGGAAGCATTAGGGGGTATTGGGGGCGTGTTTGGGGGGGGTATTAGGGGGCATTACAGGAGTATCAGGGGTATGAGGGGCATTAGGGGGCAATTGGGGGTATTATGTGGGTATTAGGGGGGCATTACAGGAGTATCAGGGGTATGAGGGGCATTAGGGGGCAATTGGGGGTATTATGTGGGTATTAGGGGGGCATTAAAGGAGAATCAGGGGTATGGGGGGCATTAGTGGGTATTAAAGGAGTATCGGGGAACTGGGGGGCATTAAGGGGATATTAGAGAGGTATTGGGGGGGTATTAAAGGAGCATGGGGGGTATTAGGGGGCATTAGGGAGTATTGGGGGGGTATTTGGGGGGGTATTAATGGAATACCAGGGATATTGGGGGGGATTTAGTGGATATCTGGGGGGGTATTTGGAAGGTGTTAGGGGTATTAAAGCAGTGTGAGGGATATTGGGGGGCATCAGGGGGTATTTGAGGGGTATTCGGGGGTATTAAAGGAGCATGGGGGGTATTAGGGGGCATTAGGGAGTATTGGGGGGGTATTAAAGGAATACCAGGGATATTGGGGGGGGCATTAGTGGATATTGGGGGGGGGTATTTGGGAGGTATTAGGGGTATTAAAGGAGTATCATCAGGGGTATTGGGGGCATTAGGGGGTATTTGAGGGGTAGTGGGGGGTATTAAGGAGTACGGGGGGGCATTATGGGGTATTGGGGGGGGTATCAGGGGTATTGGGGGCATTAGGGGTTATTATGGGGTATTAAGGAGTATTGGGGGGCATTAGAGGGTATTAAGGGGTATCAGGGGCATTGGGGGGACATTAGGGTTCAATAGCGGGGTATTAAGGGGTATTAACGGAGTACCGGGGGGGTATTAAGGAGCACGGGGGTATTGGGGGCATTAGGGGTTATTATGGGCTATTGGGGGGTATTAAGGGGCATTAAGGAGTAGCGGGGGGGCATTAAGGGGTATTGGGGGGTATTGGAGGGGCATTACGGGTTATTATGGGGTATTAAGGGGCATTAAGGAGTACCGGGGGGGCATTAGGGGGTATTAAGGGGGTATTGGGGGGGGCATTAGAGTTCAATAGCGGGGTATTAAGGGGCATTAAGGAGTACCGAGGGGGGATTAGGGGGTATTAAGGGGGGGCATTAGGGGATATTATGGGCTATTGGGGGGTATTAAGGGGCATTGAGGAGTACCGGGGGGGGGGCATTAGGGGGTATTAAGGGGGTATCAGGGGTATTGGGGGCATTTGGGGGTGTTAGGGGGCATTAGGGGGTATTAAGGGGGTATCGGGGTATTGGGGGGGGCATTAGGGTTCGATAGCCGGGTATTAAGGGGCATTAAGGAGTACCGGGGGGGGGATTAGGGGGTATTAAGGGGGTATCAGGGGTATGAGGGGCAATAGGGGTTATTATGGGGTATTGGGGGGTAATAAGGGGCATTAAGGAGTACCGGGGGGGGCATTAGGGGGTATTAAGGGGGGGGGGCATTAGGGGTTATTATGGGCTATTGGGGGGTAATAAGGGGCATTAAGGAGTACCGGGGGGGGGCATTAGGGGGTATTAAGGGGGTATCAGGGGTATTGGGGGCATTTGGGGGTGTTAGGGGGCATTAGGGGGTATTAAGGGGGTATCGGGGTATTGGGGGGGGCATTAGGGTTCGATAGCGGGGTATTAAGGGGCATTAAGGAGTACCGGGGGGGGGATTAGGGGGTATTAAGGGGGGGGGGCATTAGGGGTTATTATGGGCTATTGGGGGGTAATAAGGGGCATTAAGGAGTACCGGGGGGGGGCATTAGGGGGTATTAAGGGGGTATCAGGGGTATGAGGGGCAATAGGGGTTATTATGGGGTATTGGGGGGTAATAAGGGATATTAAGGAGTACCGGGGGGGGCATTAGGGAGTATTAAGGGAGTATCGGGGGGGGGCATTAGGGTTCGATAGCGGGGTATTAAGGGGCATTAAGGAGTACCGGGGGGGGCATTAGGGGGTATTAAGGGGGTATCAGGGGTATTGGGGGCATTTGGGGGTGTTAGGGGGCATTAGGGGGTATTAAGGGGGTATCGGGGTATTGGGGGGGGCATTAGGGTTCGATAGCGGGGTATTAAGGGGCATTAAGGAGTACCGGGGGGGGGATTAGGGGGTATTAAGGGGGGGGGGCATTAGAGGTTATTATGGGCTATTGGGGGGTATTAAGGGGCATTAAGGAGTAGCGGGGGGGGGCATTAGGGGGTATTAAGGGGGGGGCATTAGGGGTTATTATGGGCTATTGGGGGGTATTAAGGGGCATTAAGGAGTATCGGGGGGGGGCATTAGGGGGTATTAAGGGGGTATCAGGGGTATTGGGGGGGCATTAGGGTTCGATAGCGGGGTATTAAGGGGCATTAAGGAGTACCGGGGGGGGGGGGATTAGGGGGTATTGGGGGGTATTGGAGGGGCATTACGGGTTATTATGGGGTATTAAGGGGCATTAAGGAGTACCGGGGGGGCATTAGGGGGTATTAAGGGGGGGCATTAGGGGTTATTATGGGCTATTGGGGGGTATTAAGGGGCATTAAGGAGTACCGGGGGGGGATTAGGGGGTATTAAGGGGGGGGGGGGCATTAGAGGTTATTATGGGCTATTGGGGGGTATTAAGGGGCGTTAAGAAGTACCGGGGGGGCATTAGGGGGTATTGGGGGGTATTGGAGGGGCATTATGGGTTATTATGGGGTATTAAGGGCATTAAGGAGTACCGGGGGGGCATTAGGGGGTATTAAGGGGGTATTGGGGGGGGCATTAGAGTTCAATAGCGGGGTATTAAGGGGCATTAAGGAGTACCGAGGGGGGATTAGGGGGTATTAAGGGGGGGCATTAGGGGTTATTATGGGCTATTGGGGGGTATTAAGGGGCATTAAGGAGTACCGGGGGGTGCATTAGGGGTATTAAGGGGTATCAGGGGTATTGGGGCATTTGGGGGTGTTAGGGGGCATTAGGGGTATTAAGGGGGTATCGGGGTATTGGGGGGGCATTAGGGTTCGATAGCGGGGTATTAAGGGGCATTAAGGAGTACCGGGGGGGGGATTAGGGGGTATTAAGGGGGGGGGGCATTAGGGTTATTATGGGCTATTGGGGGGTATTAAGGGGCATTAAGGAGTACCGGGGGGGATTAGGGGGTATTAAGGGGGGGGGGGCATTAGAGGTTATTATGGGCTATTGGGGGTATTAAGGGGCATTAAAGAGTACCGGGGGGGCATTAGGGGTATTGGGGGGTATTGGAGGGGCATTACGGGTTATTATGGGGTATTAAGGGGCATTAAGGAGTACCGGGGGGGGGATTAGGGGGTATTAAGGAGGGGCATTAGGGGTTATTATGGGCTATTGGGGAGTATTAAGGGGCATTAAGGAGTACCGGGGGGGGATTAGGGGGTATTAAGGGGGGGGCATTAGGGGTTATTATGGGGTATTGGGGGTATTAGAGGGGTATTTGGGAGGATCGGGGTGGGGGTGGGGGTGGATTTGGGGGATGGGGCCGGGTTGGGGGTTGGGTGGTGGGGGGGGGGGGTGACCGAGCTGTCCCCTGTGTGTCCCCCCCCCCCAAAAAGTGACACGGCGGAGGAGGACGATGACCTCTACGACTGCGTGGAGGCCGAAGGGGACGAGGGGGACGACGTCTACGAGGACCTGATGAGGGTGGAGACCCCCCCCGCCACGGTGGGTGCCCCCCCACCCCGGACCCCTGGGTGTCCCCCCCCCCCCCAGGTGCCTTCACCCCCTCCCCGGACCCCCAGGGTCCCTCTGGGTGCCCCGATTCCTCCCAGATACTGGGGACCCCCGACCCCCCCCCCCCCCCCCCAGATCCCTGGGTCGTCCCCCCCCCGGGTCCGCCCCAGGGCCACCTGGGTGCCCCCACCCCCTGCCACCTGGGTGTCACCCCCCCTGACCCCTGGGTCGTCCCCCCCCCCAGGTGCCTTCACCCCCCCCCCCCCCCCCCCCCGGGATCCTTGGGGGTCCCTCTGGGTGCCCCAGTTCCTCCCAGATACTGGGGACCCCCCCGGACCCCTGGGTGTCCCCCCCCGGCTCCCCCCCAGGGCCACCTGTGCCCCTACCCGGCCCCCTGTGCCCCCCCCAGACCCCTGGGTGTCCCCCCCCAGGTGCCTTCACCCCCCCTCCCGGGATCCTTGGGGGTCCCTCTGGGTGCCCCAGTTCCTCCCAGATACTGGGGACCCCCCCAGATCCCTGGGTGTCCCCACCCCGGGTCCCCCCCAGGGCCACCCGGGTGCCCCCACCCCCTGCCACCTGGGTGTCACCCCCCCGGACCCCTCGGTCTGTCCCCCCCCCAGCTGCCTTCACCCCCCCCCCGGGATCCTTGGGGTCCCTCTGGGTGCCCCAGTTCCTCCCAGATACTGGGGACCCCCCCTGGACCCCTGGGTCCCCCCCCCGGCTCCCCCCCAGGGCCACCTGTGTCCCCCCCCAGACCCCTGGGTCGTTCCCCCCCCCCCAGGTGCCTTCACCCCGCCCCCGGGATCCTTGGGGTCCCTCTGGGTGCCCCAGTTCCTCCCAGATACTGGGGACCCCCCCGACGCAGGGGTCCCCCCCGGACCCCTGGGTGCCCCCCCCCTCCCCGGGTCACCTGTGCCCCCCCCCCGGACGCCTGTGTCCCCGTGTCCCCACAGAAGGGGGGGGTGGACCGGAGGCTGTGCTGCCTCCAGGAGCTGCGGCAGACGGAGGAGAGGTACACCGAGACCCTGGAGTCCATCTGCCAGGTGACACTGGGGACACTGGGGACATGGGGACACTGGGGACATGGGGGGCACTAGGGACACTGGGGACATGGGGACAACGGGGGGACATGGGGGGCACTGGGGACATGGGGGACACTAGGGACACTGGGGACATGGGGACAACGGGGGGACATGGGGGACACTGGGGACATGGGGGGCACTGGGGACACTGGGGACACTGGGGACATGGGGGGCAGTGGGGACATGGGGGGCACTGGGGACATGGGGACAACGGGGGGACATGGGGGGCAGTGGGGACATGGGGGACACTGGGGACATGGGGACAACGGGGGGACATGGGGGGCACTGGGGACACTGGGGACACTGGGGACAACGGGGGGACATGGGGGACACTGGGGACATGGGGGGCACTGGGGACATGGGGACAACGGGGGACACTGGGGACACTGGGGACATGGGGGGCAGTGGGGACATAGGGGGCACTGGGGACATGGGGACAACGGGGGACACTGGGGACACTGGGGACATGGGGGGCAGTGGGGACATGGGGGGCACTGGGGACATGGGGACAACGGGGGGACATGGGGGACACTGGGAACACTGGGGACATGGGGGGCACTGGGGACATGGGGAGCACTGGGGACATGGGGGACACTGGGGACACTGGGGACATGGGGGGCACTGGGGACATGGGGACAACGGGGGGACATGGGGGACACTGGGGACACTGGGGACATGGGGGGCACTGGGGACATGGGGGACACTGGGGACATGGGGACAACGGGGGGACATGGGGGGCACTGGGGACGCTGGGGACATGGGGGGCACTGGGGAGACTGGGGGGCACTGGGGACACTGGGGACATGGGGGGCAGTGGGGACATGGGGACAACGGGGGGACATGGGGGGCACTGGGAACACTGGGGACATGGGGACAACGGGGGGACATGGGGGGCAGTGGGGACAAGGGGGGGACATGGGGGGCACTGGGGACGCTGGGGACGCTGGGGACACTGGGGACATGGGGGGCACTGGGGACATGGGGACAATGGGGGGACATGGGGGGCACTGGGAACACTGGGGACATGGGGACAATGGGGGGACATGGGGGGCACCGGGGACACTGGGGACACTGGGGACATGGGGACAACGGGGGGACATGGGGGGCACTGGGGACACTGGGGACATGGGGGGCACTGGGGACACTGGGGACATGGGGACAACGGGGGGACATGGGGGGCACTGGGGACATGGGGACACTGGGGACATGGGGGACACTGGGGACATGGGGACAATGGGGGGACATGGGGGGCACTGGGGACATGGGGGGCACTGGGGACAACGGGGGGACATGGGGGGCACTGGGGACATGGGGACAACGGGGGGACATGGGGGGCACTGGGGACACTGGGGACATGGGGGGCACTGGGGACACTGGGGACATGGGGACAACGGGGGGACATGGGGGGCACTGGGGATACTGGGGACATGGGGACAACGGGGGGACATGGGGGGCACTGGGGACACTGGGGACATGGGGACACTGGGGACATGGGGGACACTGGGGACATGGGGACAATGGGGGGACATGGGGGGCACTGGGGACATGGGGGGCACTGGGGACAACGGGGGGACATGGGGGCACTGGGGACATGGGGACAACGGGGGGACATGGGGGACACTGGGGACACTGGGGACATGGGGGGCACTGGGGACATGGGGACAACGGGGGGACATGGGGGGCACTAGGGACACTGGGGACATGGGGACAACGGGGGGCACTGGGGACACTGGGGACACTGGGGTCATGGGGACATGGGGGGCACTGGGGACACTGGGGACACTGGGGACGTGGGGGACACTGGGGACATGGGGACAACAGGAGGACATGGGGGACACTGGGGACATGGGGGGCACTGGGGACACTGGGGACACTGGGGACATGGGGGGCACTGGGGAGACTGGGGGGCACTGGGGACACTGGGGACGTGGGGGGCACTGGGGACACTGGGGACATGGGGGGCACTGGGGACATGGGGACAACGGGGGGACATGGGGGACACTGGGGACACTGGGGACACTGGGGACATGGGGGGCACTGGGGAGACTGGGGGGCACTGGGGACACTGGGGACGTGGGGGGTACTGGGGACACTGGAGACATGGGGGACACTGGGGACACTGGGGACACTGGGGACATGGGGACAACGGGGGGACATGGGGGGCACTGGGGACACTGGGGACACTGGGGACATGGGGACAACGGGGGGACATAGGGGGCAGTGGGGACATGGGGGACACTGGGGACATGGGGACAACGGGGGGACATGGGGGGCACTGGGGACACTGGGGACATGGGGGGCACTGGGGACATGGGGGGCACTGGGGACATGGGGACAATAGGAGGACATGGGGGACACTGGGGATACTGGGGGGCACTGGGGATACTGGGGGGCACTGGGGACACTGGGGACATGGGGACTACGGGGGGACATGGGGGGCACTGGGGACACTGGGGACATGGGGGACATGGGGACAACGGGGGAACATGGGGGGCACTGGGGACACTGGGGACATGGGGAGCACTGGGGACATGGGGACAACGGGGGGACATGGGGGACACTGGGGACACTGGGGACACTGGGGACATGGGGGGCACTGGGGAGACTGGGGGGCACTGGGGACACTGGGGACGTGGGGGGCACTGGGGAGACTGGGGGGCACTGGGGACACTGGGGACATGGGGACAACGGGGGGACACTGGGGATGCTGGGGATGCTGGGGACATGGGGGGCACTGGGGACATGGGGACAACGGGGGGACATGGGGGGCACTGGGGGCACTGGGGACACTGGGGACATGGGGGGCACTGGGGAGACTGGGGGGCACTGGGGACACTGGGGACATGGGGGCACTGGGGAGACTGGGGGGCACTGGGGACATGGGGGACACTGGGGACATGGGGGGCACTGGGGACATGGGGACAACGGGGGGACATGGGGGGCACTAGGGACACTGGGGACACTGGGGACATGGGGGGCACTGGGGAGACTGGGGGGCACTGGGGACACTGGGGACATGGGGGGCACTGGGGACATGGGGACAACGGGGGGACATGGGGGGCAGTGGGGACATGGGGGGCACTGGGGACACTGGGGACACTGGGGACATGGGGACAATGGGGGGACAACGGGGGGACATGGGGGACACTGGGGACACTGGGGACATGGGGGGCACTGGGGAGACTGGGGGACACTGGGGACATGGGGACTACGGGGGGACATGGGGGGCACTGGGGACACTGGGGACACTGGGGACATGGGGACAATGGGGGGACAACGGGGGGACATGGGGGGCACTGGGGACACTGGGGACAACGGGGGGACATGGGGGGCACTGGGGACACTGGGGACATGGGGGGCACCGGGGACACTGGGGACACTGGGGACATGGGGGGCACTGGGGAGACTGGGGGGCACTGGGGACACTGGGGACGTGGGGGGCACTGGGGACATGGGGACAACGGGGGGACACGGGGGACATGGGGACAATGGGGGGACATGGGGGGCACTGGGGACATGGGGGACACTGGAGACACTGGGGACATGGGGACAACGGGGGGACATGGGGGGCACTGGGGACACTGGGGACACTGGGGACATGGGGACAATGGGGGGACATGGGGGGCACTGGGGACACTGGGGACATGGGGACAATGGGGGGACATGGGGGACACTGGGGACACTGGGGACACTGGGGACATGGGGACAACGGGGGGACATGGGGACAACAGGAGGACATGGGGGACACTGGGGACATGGGGGGCACTGGGGACATGGGGACAACAGGAGGACATGGGGGACACTGGGGACATGGGGGGCACTGGGGACATGGGGGGCACTGGGGACACTGGGGACATGGGGACAACGGGGGGAAATGGGGGACACTGGGGACAGTGGGGACATGGGGGGCACTGGGGACATGGGGACAACGGGGGGACATGGGGGGCACTGGGGACACTGGGGACATGGGGACAACGGGGGGACATGGGGGGCACTGGGGACACTGGGGACATGGGGACAACGGGGGGGCACTGGGGACACTGGGGACACTGGGGACGTGGGGGACACTGGGGACATGGGGGATACTGGGGACATGGGGACAACGGGGGGACATGGGGGGCACTGGGGACACTGGGGACATGGGGTGCACTGGGGACATGGGGACAACGGGGGGACATGGGGGGCACTGGGGACACTGGGGACATGGGGACAACGGGGGGACACTGGGGACGCTGGGGACGCTGGGGACATGGGGGGCACTGGGGACATGGGGACAATGGGGGGACATGGGGGACACTGGGGACACTGGGGACACTGGGGACATGGGGACAATGGGGGGACATGGGGACAATGGGGGGACATGGGGGGCACTGGGGACACTGGGGACATGGGGGGCACTGGGGACATGGGGACAACGGGGGGACATGGGGGACACTGGGGATACTGGGGGGCACTGGGGACACTGGGGACATGGGGACTACGGGGGGACATGGGGGGCACCGGGGACACTGGGGACATGGGGACAATGGAGGGACATGGGGGGCACTGGGGACACTGGGGACATGGGGGACATGGGGACAACGGGGGAACATGGGGGGCACTGGGGACACTGGGGACATGGGGAGCACTGGGGACATGGGGACAACGGGGGGACATGGGGGGCACCGGGGACACTGGGGACACTGGGGACATGGGGACAATGGGGGGACATGGGGGGCACTGGGGACACTGGGGACATGGGGGGCACTGGGGACATGGGGACAACGGGGGGACATGGGGGGCACTGGGGACACTGGGGACATGGGGACAACGGGGGGACATGGGGGGACATTGGGGGGGACAATGGAGGGGACATGGGGGGGGATGGGGGGACCAGGGGGACACTGGGGGGCTACTGGGGAATACGGGGGGACAGGGAGGGAGGGGACGGGGGTGGGGACACGGGGGACAGGTCCCCCCAGTGCTCCCAGTGCTTCCCAGTAACCCCAGTCCCCACAGCACTTCCTGCGGCCGCTGCGGCACTTCCTGCCCCCCCAGGACCTGGAGAGCGTCTTCATCAACGTGGAGGTGACACCAGTGCTCCCAGTATCACCCACTGCTCCCAGTAACCCCGCCCAGTAAACCCTGACACCCCCCCAGTGCTCCCAGTAACCCCTCCCACTAACACCCAGTGCTCCCAGTAACCCCGCCCAGTAACACTAGTATCACCCACTGCTCCCAGTAACCCCGCCCAGTAAACCCTGACACCCCCCCAGTGCTCCCAGTAACCCCCCAGTGCTCCCAGTAATCCCTCCCAGTAACACTAGTATCACCCACTGCTCCCAGTAACCCCGCCCAGTAAACCCTGACACCCCCCCAGTGCTCCCAGTAACCCCCCAGTGCTCCCAGTAATCCCTCCCAGTAACACTAGTATCACCCACTGCTCCCAGTAACCCTGCCCAGTAAACCCTACTACCCCCCCAGTGCTCCCAGTAACCCCGCCCAGTAACACTAGTATCACCCACTGCTCCCAGTAACCCCGCCCAGTAAACCCTACTACCCCCCCAGTGCTCCCAGTAACCCCGCCCAGTAACACTAGTATCACCCACTGCTCCCAGTAACCCCGCCCAGTAAACCCTGACACCCCCCCAGTGCTCCCAGTAACCCCCCAGTGCTCCCAGTAACCCAGCCCAGTAAACCCTGTAACCCCCCCAGTGCTCCCAGTAACCCCTCCCACTAACACCCAGTGCTCCCAGTAACCCCGCCCAGTAACACTAGTATCACCCACTGCTCCCAGTAACCCCGCCCAGTAAACCCTGACACCCCCCCAGTGCTCCCAGTAACCCCCCAGTGCTCCCAGTAATCCCTCCCAGTAACACCAGTATCGCCCACTGCTCCCAGTAACCCCGCCCAGTAAACCCTACTACCCCCCCAGTGCTCCCAGTAACCCCCCAGTGCTCCCAGTAATCCCTCCCAGTAACACCAGTATCGCCCACTGCTCCCAGTAACCCCGCCCAGTAAACCCTGACACCCCCCCAGTGCTCCCAGTAACCCCCCAGTGCTCCCAGTAATCCCTCCCAGTAACACCAGTATCGCCCACTGCTCCCAGTAACCCCGCCCAGTAAACCCTGACACCCCCCCAGTGCTCCCAGTAACCCCCCAGTGCTCCCAGTAATCCCTCCCAGTAACACCAGTATCGCCCACTGCTCCCAGTAACCCTGCCCAGTAAACCCTACTACCCCCCCAGTGCTCCCAGTAATCCCTCCCAGTAACACTAGTATCACCCACTGCTCCCAGTAACCCCGCCCAGTAAACCCTGACACCCCCCCAGTGCTCCCAGTAACCCCCTAGTGCTCCCAGTAACCCCGCCCAGTAAACCCTGACACCCCCCAGTGCTCCCAGTAACCCCAGTAACCCCCTAGTGCTCCCAGTAACCCCTCCCAGTTCTCCCAGCAATGCCCAGTAACCCATCCCACCACTCCCAGTAACCTCCCCAGGGCTCCCAGTGCTCCCAGTCACCCATCCCACTGCTCCCAGTAACATCTCAGGGCTCCCAGTAATCCATCCCTCCGCTCCCAGTAACACCAGTAGCCCTTTGCACCACTCCCAGTAACCCCTCCCAGTGCTCCCAGTAGCCCTTCAGTGCTCCCAGTACCCCCCCAGCATGTCCAGTAACCCCAGTAACCCCTTCCACTGCTCCCAGTGCTCCCAGTAACCCCTCCCAGTAAACCCTGTAACCCCCCAGTACTCCCAGTAACCCCAGTAACCCATTCTACCACTCCCAGTAACCTCCCAGCGCTCCTTGTAACCCCGCCCAGTAACACCAGTAACACCTAGTGCTCCCAGTAACCCATCCTACCACTCCCAGTAACCCCCCAGTGCTCCCAGTAACCCCAGTGACGCCCCAGTGCTCCCGCTAACCCCTCCCAGTTTTCCCAGTAATGCCCAGTAACCCCTCCCACTCCTTCCAGTAACCCCCCCAGCGCTCCCAGGGCTCCCAGTGCTCCCAGTAACCCCTCCCAGTTCCCCCAGTAACCCCTCCCAGTGCTCCCAGTACCCCCCCAGCATTCCCAGTAACCCCTTCCACCGCTCCCAGTGCTCCCAGTAACCCCAGTAGGGGGTCCCGACAGGGTGGGGGGGATCTAGGGGGGGTGGGGGTGGGGGTGTCCTGGAGGGGGGGGACCCCCCTTTTTGGGGTGACACCCTCCCCCCCCCCCCTTTTGTCCCCCCCCCCCCCCCCCAGGAGCTGCTGCAGCTTCACCGGCTCTTCCTGGGGGAGCTGCGGGGGGCTCTGGGGGGGCCCGGGGGGGGGCGCGGGCTGCCCCCCCTCTTCCTCGCCTACAAGGAGAGGTGAGGGGGCAAGGGGGGGGGGTACTGGAGGGCACTGGGAGGGCACTGGGAGGGACTGGGAGGGACTGGGGAGCACGGGGGGGGGGCACTGGGGGGGTCTTGAAAGGGCTTGGGGGGGGACTGGGGGGGTTTGGGGGGGGGCACGGGGGGGTAATGGGGGGGACTGGGGGGAACTGGGAGGGAACTGGGAGGGCACTGGGGGGGGACACTGGGAGGGACTGGGGAGCACTGGGAGGGGTCACTGGAGGGGTTGGGGGGATTGGGGGTCACTGGGGGAGTTGGGGGGGGGGGCATTGGGGGGCCCGGGGGGGGGCGCGGGCTGCCCCCCCTCTTCCTCGCCTACAAGGAGAGGTGAGGGGGCAAGGGGGGGGGGGGTACTGGAGGCACTGGGAGGGCACTGGGAGGCACTGGGAGGGACTGGGGAGCACGGGGGGGGCACTGGGGGGGTCTTGAAAGGGCTTGGGGGGGACTGGGGGGTTTGGGGGGGGGCACGGGGGGTAATGGGGGGACTGGGGGGGACTGGGGGGAACTGGGAGGAAAATGGGAGGGACTGGGGGGGTCCTGGAGGGGTTTGGGGGGGGTGGCCTGGGAGCACTGGAGGGACTGGGGGGGGTCCTGGAGGGGTTGGGGGGGGGGCACTGGGTAGCACTGGGAGGGACTGGGGGGGTCCTGGAGGGGTTGGGGGGGGGGGGGACTGGAGAGTTTCGGGGGGAGCACTGGT
>NW_027415106.1:0-41477 GCF_964106895.1 Numenius arquata
CCCTGTCCACCCCATGGACCCACCTCCCACCCCGGACTGGCCTCTTCCACCATCTTCACCCACTCAGCCCAGGAGACTTGGGGCCACGAGGGGTGGCCACGTCCCACCAGAAGGTCCCAACCCACCCGTGTGTCTCCCCCTGACCCTGTGCCCCATTGTCCCCCCCGACAGCCTCAAGGAACGTCCTGTGGGTGATCGAGGGGACCTCCTGTGACCTGCCCTGGCAGG
This sequence comes from Numenius arquata, assembly GCF_964106895.1. Lineage (NCBI taxonomy): Eukaryota > Metazoa > Chordata > Aves > Charadriiformes > Scolopacidae > Numenius > Numenius arquata. The sequence goes on from NW_027415106.1 coordinate 229, forward strand.
CTGCCCTCTTCAAAGGCCAGAGGTTCATCTGCGGGGGAACGCTGGTGGAGAAGAACTGGGTGCTGACAGCTGCCCACTGCCACGTCCCAGGGTAGGAGGCCATGGTGGCCGGTGGTGGCCGCTGGGTTTGGTGTCCATGGGCCAAGACCGAGCAGGAATCGACCCCGGGTGACACTTGGGGGGGGTGGGGGGCGGAAATCCTGGGCTGGGGTGGTGTCCCGTTTTCCAGTTGAGCCAACTGGGAGGGGTTGGTGGTATCTCAGGGGACTTCACTCTGCACCTTTTCCCACCCGTCTGTGACCTGAACTCTGCCCTTTTCTGCTTCTCCTTCTTCTCGCCACCTTCTGGGGGACCACGGTTCTGCCTCTGGGGGTCCCCCGGGGTCACCCCCCTGTCCCACCTTCCCAACCCACCACCACCAACCCTTTGGCTCCATCAGCTCCATCAACGTGCGGTTGGGGGGCCGGACCCACAAGGACTCCGGGAGCACGGAGCAGCGGCGCCGCTCGGTCAAGGTCTTCAAGTACCCCCATTACAACGAGACCAACAAGGACGGGGACCTGATGCTCATCAAGTTGTTCCTCCCCATCCACGTCACCAAAGAGGTGAAGCCGTTGCCATTGGCCACCAGTTGCCCCGTGGCCGGCAAGACTTGCCAGATCTCGGGTTGGGGGTCCACCACCAGCCCTGAAGGTAGGAAGCTTCTCAGCCCTAGATATCTGGGGGTGGTGGTGGTGGGGTGCAGGAATGAACCCCTTGATGCGTGGCCTCCCCCCACCCCTCCCAAAGTCCCCCTCCTCCCCCAGTCCCCTTGGTCCCAGGCATCTGGGTGACATGCCCCAGGAAGCCTCAGAGATCCTCCTTGGGGCCACCATGAGGAAGAGGAGGGTTGGGCTTCAGGGTGAAGAGGGCGAGAGGTCCAAGCTGGGCCCAGGTGGGATCACTTGGTCCATCCCGTCCCCCCTCCGTCCCCCCCTCACCCCAAGGTGACCTCGTGCCCTCCATCCCCACCCCCCCCAGTCAACTTCCCCGAGGACCTTCACTGCACCAAGGTGACCATCATCTCGGAGGAGCAGTGTCGCCGCATCTACCCAAACTCCATCACCCCCAACATGGTCTGCGCCGGAGAGTCCCGCAGCCGGGCCGACTCATGCCAGGTGGGGGTGCGGGGGGGACCAACCCTGAGGTGGAGGGTGGAGGGGGCGAGGGTGGGCTGAGAACAGGCACAACTCGGTCCTGCAGTGGATCCAACTCCTTCCAGGGGGATGCAGGGACCAGCAGATCTCATGAGGGGAGGGTTTGGGCCGAGAACGGGCACAACTCGGTGCCACAGTGGGGCTGACTCCGGCCAGGTGGGTGTGGGGGGACCACGAGGGGGGGTGGGGTGGGTTGAGAACAGGCACAACTCATCGCAGGTGGTAGCACCAAACAGGGATTTCGTGGGTGGAGACGCCTCAAAACGCCCCCAGATCTGGGGGGGAGGGGGGGGGAATGGGAGAATGTGTGGGGGTGTGAGTCCTAGACCCCCACACACATACCCCGCCGCCCCCCCCCCCCCCCCCCTTTTTTTGCCCCTTCAGGGTGACTCAGGGGGCCCCCTCATGTGCGACGGGCGGCTCCAAGGGATTGTCTCTTGGGGTCCGGGCATCTGCGGGGACCCCAAAAAACCCGGTGTCTACGTCAACCTCTGCAAATACACCTGGTGGATTCAGGACACCATGAGATGGAACTGACACCCCCTCCCCCGTGCCCCCCTCTACCCCCTCAACCCCCCCTTTCCCCCATAATCCCCCCTCCCCCCAGCTCCTCCTCTTCCTCCTCCCTGATGAAGGTCCCCCTCAAGAGCCGGCGGGTCCGAGCCCTGGGGGGCTGTTGGGGTGGGGGGGTCTCGGGGGGCTCAGGAGCTGACGGTGGGACCCCCCTCCCTTGAGGTGTCGCCCAATAAAGGTGACGTGGCTTTTCACCGTGTCATCTGTGGGGCGGAGGGCGGCTCTGGCTGCCCCACGGCTGCCCCACATCTCATAGGGGTAGGGGGGAAGGCCCAGCTGCCCCTCTTCGGGGTAGACCTGGTGGCCCCGTCGTAGGGCTGGGGCCTGTAGGGTCTACCACGGGGTAGACCTGTTGTCCTGGCTGGGAGGTAGACCTGGTGACCCCGCCGTGGGGCAGACCTGGTGACCTCACCATGGGGCGGATTTGGTGACCCCGCCGTGGGGCAGACCTGTTGGCCCCACTTCGGGTAGACCTGGTGATCCCACCGTGTGGCAGACCTGGTGGCCCCACCTTGGGGTAGACCACTATAGGGCAGACCTATTGGCCCCACCATGGGGCAGATCTGGTGACCCTACTGCAGGTAGACCTGGTGACCCCGCCATGGGGCAGATCTGGTGGCCCCACTGCAGGTAGACTTGGTGGCCACGCCGTGGGGCAGACCTGGTGACCCTGCCGTGGGGCAGACCTGGTGGCCGTGCCAGGGTCACCCAGGACTCTGGCCCACCTGGGGGATGGAGGGGACAAAATCCAACCTGGTGTCCCCCCCAAAAGAGCAACGCCCCAGAGCCGAACCTATGGAGTGTCACTCGGGGCCACCTACCATGTCACCCAGGGCACTTGCCACCCCCATGTGTCACCCAGGGCCACTGCCACCCACCTTGTGTCACTCAGGGCCACTGTCACCCCCTTTGTGTCACCCAGGGCACTTGCCACCCACGGTGCTGCCACCCCATGTGTCACTCAGGGCACTTGCCACCCTCCATGTGTCACCCCGGGCCACCTACCATGGCACCCAGGGGCACTGCCACCCCCCACTTGTGTCACCCAAGGCACTTGCCACCCACCTTGTGTCACCTGGGGCCACCTACCATGTCACCAGGGCCACTGCCACCCCCCGTGGGTCACCCAGGGCCATGAGGACATCTGGGAGGGAACGGGGTTGGGGGGGATGTCCCAGGGGATGGGGGGGGGGGGGGGGGGGGGGGGTTGGCTTGTCCCCTCCCTGCCCCTGGAAGAGGGTGGCAGGAGGTCCTGGGTGGCCCCGGCAAGCGGGTGGCAGGTCCAGGCCTGAGGCCCCCGCGGGGTAATGAGTTAATTAGCACTAATTAGCACCCGCCTGGGAGCCGAGGAACTGGGAGAACTGGTTTTGGCTTAGACCAAGCCCCAGCCCCCAGCGCTGTGATGACATCATCGGCCCCCCTTCCTCCCCTCCCCAGTGTCCCCTTGGCTTCTTGTCACCTCCTGCCCCCTCGTGTCCCCCATGTCTCCTTCTGTGCCACCCACACCCCCCCCAGAGTGTCCCCCCCTGCATGGGCTCCTGGGACCCCACGTTCCCTCGTGACCTCCTGTGTCCCCTCACGGTCCCCTGTGTCACACCATGTCCCCTCCTGTCCCCTCGTGCTTCTCCATGTCACCTCCTGCCCTCTCGTGTCCCCCACGTCCCCTCATCTGCCCCCCAAGTTCCCCCCCCGCCATGGGCTCCTGGGACCCCACGTCCCTCCCCAAGTCCCTCCATGGGTCCCTGTGACCCCTCATGGCCCCCTGTTTCCCTTCATGTTGCCCTGTGTCCCCTCCTGCCCCTTCGCGCTTCTCGATGTCACCTCCTGCCCCCTTGTGTCCCCCACGTCCCCTCATCTGCCCCCCAAGTCCCCCTCCCCCGTGGCCCCCTGGGACACCACGTCCCTCCCCTCGTGGCCCCCTGTGTCCCCACGTGGCCCCTTCTGTGTCCCCTCCTGTCCCCCTGTGTCCCCTCCATGTGCCCTCATGTTCATTCATGGTCTCCTTTGTGTCCCCTCAAGTCCCCTCATGTCCCTTCTTCTGTTCCCCCGTCCCCTCCTGTCCCCCCGTGTCCCCTCCTGACCCCTCCATGTGCCCTCATGTCCCCCTCATGTGTCCCCATGTGCCCCTGGGTACCGCGTGTGTCCCCCTCCATGACCTCCCGTGCCCCCTGTCCCCATCCAGGATCTCTGCTCCCCTTGGGAGCCCCCCATGTCACCTTGAGAAGTCCCCCAGTCCCCTCATGTCCCCAGGGGACCAGGGTTCCCCATGGATGGGATCCCTGTGGACCTTCATGGTCGAGAATGTCTATATGGCAGATCCCCATGGATGGGATCTCCAGGGATGGGACTTCCATCGATCACATTTCCACGGACCAGATCTCCATGGATGGGACTTCCACGGACCAGATCTCCATGGATCAGATCTTAGTGGACCAGACCTCCATGGACTGAGCTCCTGATGGACAAGGTCCCAGTGGACGGGATTGTTGTGTGCCGGATCTCCATGGGAGGAGACCACCATGGATTAACCTGGTGGATGAGGTCTTCATGGACCAAACCTCCATGGAAGATGATGCCATCCTGGTAGGTGAGATCTCCATGGGTCAGGAAGATCTCTATGGGTCAGGCCTCCACAGATGAGCTCCCCAAAGCCACAACCTCTTGGGTTGAGGATCTCCATGGACCAGATCTCCATAGATCCGCTGGGATGGTTGCCCTTCCAGGAGGTTCACCTCCACCTTTAGGACCAAAGCCAGCCCCAGGGATTCCTCCTGCCACCAGCAGAGAGCGAGATCAGCAGCTCCAATCTATGATTCATCCCAACCCGAGCCAGGATTCGGCTCCTAGGCTTCTCCGCCCTTAATTGCTTGTCAGGCTGTTAATTGCCTTCATTTGCTCCAAACCTTCTCTCCTCTCCTGGCCCTGCCCAAGGGGCCCTTGAAGAAGCAAAAGAGGTTCTTTCTCACCAGCCCTGGAGCTCCTGCACCCATGTCCAAGCTCTGGTGCCACCAGCGTCCAGGATGGCCAAACTGGGGTGGCTTTGGAGGACCCGTGGGTGCCCCAAATCCTTCCGGGACCTTCTTGCTGCAGGACGTGCCGGAGCTTGAACCCAGTTCTTCCAGGGGGAGGAGAACCATCGGTGGAGGAGACACCTTGAACCTCCTGGAAGGAGATGCCGGTGGCCGGTGACCATCGCTGAGCTCAGCTGGGCCACCCACCCCAGCCACCCGGCGCCCTCACGAAACCTGCCCTGGGAAGGACTGGGGGACACTGGGGGGGATCCCCTGGTTGCTGCCACCACCCCCCTCATCCCCCCAAGTGGCCTTGGGGACGGTGGGTGACAATGACTGCCCCTGGGTCACCCTCTGTGGGCACGGGGTGGTCACCTCCCACCCTGGAGACCACCTTGGAGACCCTCCAGCCCCCCCTGTGCTGTTGGGGTTGGGGGACAGAGGAAGGGGAGGTGACACCCCCCGTGGGGTTGGGGACAGTGTCCAGCTGGGGGCGGGGGGAGGACAAGTGGCACCAGGAGAAGTCCCTTGGAGACCACCTTGGACATCCTCCAACCCCACCTCCCCCATGCTGTTGGGTTTGGGGGGAGCGAGGAAGGGGAGGTGACACACACGGCCCACCCCCCCCCTCCCCCGTGGGATTGGGGACAGTGTCCAGCTCGGGGCGGGGGGTGAGGGGGTAGGAGAAGTGCCACCCCTGTCCCCGGTGTCCCCTTGACTCACCAGAAGCGACTCGCAGGGCTCAGCCGGGGTTGGCAGCGGGACGTGGTGGCCTCGCCCATCGCTCACCCACATCCGCGGCGTTACTCATCGGCAACACACAACCGGCCCCGGGTGCCAAAGGAAAAGTGACACGTAGGCCCCCCTCCCTGGGGACCTCCAGAGGTGGGGACCTCCAGGAGCTGTGTGTCCCCCACCCCCCCCCATCAAGCCCTGGAGCCACCAGGGTCCCTCCTTGGAGGTGGCATCTGGGGTGGGAGCCAAGCTGTGTCATTGCACACGCATGTTGGGGGAGGAGTGTGGGCACATGTGTGTGCATGTAGCATGATCTACCCCGGCTTCTGGGGTGTTGGTGGGGGTGTGGAGGGTGGATGGAGATGGATGAAGGGAGGGATGGAAGGAGAAGGAGATGGATGGATGGAGGGACAGAGGGATGGACAGATGGATGGAGGGACAGAGGGACGGACAGATGGACAGAGGGATGGATGGAGGGATGGACAGATGGATGGAGGGACAGAGGGATGGAGGGATGGACAGATGGACAGACAGATGGATAGATGGAGGGATGGATGGATGGATAGATGGATGGAGGGATGGATGGATGGATGGATGGATGGATAGATGGATGGACGGATGGACGGACAGACAGGATATCGGACAGACAAACAGCTCTCCAGCTCACTGGAAAGACAGCCAGCTGGCAAGATGGGCGGACAGACAGATGGAGAGATGTAGAGGGGAAGGGACAGAGGTGCGAGTGGACAGACAGACAGGCGGGCTGGTGGACAGAGGGAGAGACGGACAGACGGACAGAGGGATGGATGGACAAATGGCCAGATAGATGGACAGACAGACTTACAGTTGGATGGACAGACAGACGGATGGACTCGCAGCCGGGTGGGCAGCCAGGTCAAGGAGTGGGTGGACAGATGGACAGCCAGGCCTCCAGTTGCTTGGACAGATAGACGGACGGGCGGATGGACAGAGGAGTGGACAGCTGGACCAGCAGACGGACGGACAGACGGATGGAGAGAGGGATGGATGGGAAGATAAATGGACAGATGGACAGAGGAGTGGACAGCTGGACCAGCAGATGGACAGACGGACAGATGGAGAGAGGGGTGGACAGATGGACAAAGAGGCAGACAGATGGACAGAGGAGTGGACAGCTGGACCAGCAGACAGACAGACGGACAGATAGACAGACAGGTACACAGACAGACGGAAGGACGGACAGGTGGATGGATGGATCAGCAGACGGACAGACAGATGGATGGGCAGATTGGTGGACAGATGGACAGAGGGATGGACAGCTGGACCAGCAGACAGACAGATGGGCAGATAGACAGGTGGACAGACAGAGGGATGGGTGGACAGACAGACAGACAGACAGATGGACGGGCAGATGGGCAGGCAGACAGACAGACAGGCCAGGCAGGAGGCAGCACCATTCCATTTCATAACCCCCAGGGAGCGGGTGGACACCCTGACACCCCCATCCTGCCCTGGGAAGGGGGTGGGATCTCCCCCACCCCCACCCTGGACCCCTCCCTTGGAGGACACCGGTGGGGGGGGGTGGTGGTGTGCCCCAGCCGGTCCACCCGGACGGGCTATTTTTGGGGCCACCCCCACCCCGTGTCCGGGGTGGCTCTTGCCCATGGGAGGAGCGGGGCGTTTCCCAGCGTTTCCTCTGGGACATCAAAGCCCTAATCAGTCCCCCCCCCCAACTCCACCCCACCCCACCCATCACCCCTCACCTCCCCCCTGCCACCTCCTCCCCCGCCACCCGGGGTGACACCCACGGGCCACGCTTGCCCCGTGGCCTCCTCGCCCAACTGCTCTTGACTCACCCCGCCAGACACGGCCTACTTTTCAACCCCGGGTATAAATATGCCCCAACCACCGGCTTCTCGCCTTCCCGACGTGCCCAACCCGCCCCGGTCTTCTCCTCTGGCAGGTGAGTCCATCCCCGTGGCCACCACCACGGATGTCCATCGTCCTCCCCCCACCCCGAGGGGAGGGGTGCTGTGGGGTGTGGGGGTGGCGTGGGAACCAGGCATCCCAGGGTGCCCCATCTCCTGGTGGATGGTTCCCATGGGTCGGATCCGTCGTGGGTTGGGTCCCATCCCCATCCCCATCCATCCCATCCCATCCCATCCCCATTCCCATCCATCCCCATTCCCATCCATCCCATCCCATCCCCATCCCCATCCCAACTTCTCCCACCTCATCCCATCCCCATCCCACCCCACCCCACCCCATCCCATCCCACGTGGTGGCTCTGGTTTGGTGGGAACACCCTCCAGATCCCAGTTTGGCCGGGATGTCCCAGTTCCACGGGAATGGGGAGGGAGATGGGACCTTCCTGAGCTCCAGCTCAACCAAAACGTGGTGGAGAAGAGGGTCCAAGACCCCAAGACCTCACCAGCATCTGGGTCATGTTGCCTCCACCCCACGAGGGAGGCAGGAGGACACCATCCAGGACCTTCTCCAGAGCCCCCCACAAGGTGTCACCAGCCGTTTTCCCATGACCCCCTGGGGGCTGATCCCATTTGGTTTCTCCGCCCCAGGAATGGCTCGAGACGGGGCCTTCAGCTTCACCCCCATCTTCATCCTCGCGGCCGGGCTGTTACTGGCCACCCCCCCGCCCACGCGAGCCCAGGCCACGGGCAACGATGGCGATGAGCGTAAGTCATAGCGGTGGCCGCGGATGGGGTGGGATGGAGACACCAAGGCGGGGGGGGGGGGTTCACGAACACCTTGTTGGGGGAGGTGTCCAGTGGGGTGGGGTGGGATGGGATTGGATGAGGTGGGATGGGATGGGGACGGGGATGGGATGGGAGGAGGTGGTAGGGGGTGGGATGGGGATGAGATGAGGTGGGATGGGATGGGATGAGGTGCGACGAGATGGGATGGAGATGGGGATGGGATGGGGTGGGAGAAGGTGGGATGGGGATGGGATGGAGAAGGGGATGGAATGGGCAGGGGATGGGGATGGAGTGGGATGGGATGGAGATGGAGATGGGGGTGGGATGAGGTGGGATGGGGATGGGAGGAGGTGGGATGAGGATGAGCTGGGATCGGGATGGGAAAGGGGTGGGATGGGATGGGATTGGGATGGAGATGAGGTGGGAGGAGGTGGGATGGGGATGGGGATGGGGATGGGATGAGGTGGGATGGGATGGGGATGGAGATGGGGATGGGATAGGGATGGAGATGGAGATGGGGATGGGATGGGGATGGAGATGGGGATGGGATGGGATGGGATGAGGAGATGCCTTCTCCTGGCTCATGGGAATCATGCCGAGGGGGAAGGTTGGAGCAAGGCCCTGCCCGTTTCGAAACCTGTTTTGGTTTCGAGCGGCGATAAATCACACCCCCCCACCTCGGTGTGTGGGGAAAGAGTGGGAGAGGGACATTCCCGCCTCCCGGAGGAGGCACCGGCCTCCCCGGGACAAATCCTGTCCCTCCCCGGGACCTTCCTCTGGGGACTTCTGTCACCGCCGAAAAAAAAAAAAAAAAAAAAAAGAGGACAAAAAGAGCCACCCGGAGTAAAGGAAAGAGAGACTTAATCCCGACGGGAACATTCCCCTTTTCCTTTCTTCTGGCCTCCAAAACGACGCTGGGCTGAAGGAGAATCTCAAGGACGGAGAAGGAGAACCCCAAGGGGTGGCTCTTGGGGAGGGCGGGAAGAGGATTCCCGGGATTCCTGACTCTTGGATTGCAAAGACCTCGCATCCGACCCCATCTCGCCGCTTCTCGACCCAAATCTGGCTCCTCCGGGAGATGAATCCCAAAATGCCCGGATCCCATGGAGGAGAAACCAGGTTGGACACAACGAGTGGACAATTTGCCCCCGTGACCATCCAAGAAGGGTTTTCTTGGGGTGGGGGCAGGTTGATCGTGTGGGATGGAGACCCCCATCACCATGGTTGGACCCCTCTCGGTTCCCAACGGCCTCTGGAGATCCAGGGGGATGGATCCCACCACGGGACAAGGACCCACCATCTCCCGTCGCCGACGTCTCCACCCTTTGCTGACGGACACCACCCGCCGGGAGCTTGGGGGGAAGCCACTGAGATGCCTTCAAGAAGCTTTTTGGGATGTGGGGTGGGGACAATCTGGACCCACTGATTGGTCTCTAAAGGCCCAAGGAGGGCCCTGGAGATGCCCAAGGGATGATTCCACCAGGAATGTTTTATGGGACGGTTCCCACCCTCCGGCTTTGGCACCGGGACCGGAGAGTGGCGAATTCCGGGGCGGGCCTCTCCCATCGCCACCCCCAGCCAGGCCCTGTAATCCCCACCAGCACAAACCAGTCCCACCAGTACATTCCAATGTCCCAACCAGCGGCGGGAACCCAGATGGTCACGGACCGGAGCCACCTCATCCCTCCAGCTCTTCTCCAAGGGCAGCCAACGCTCGGAATAAGCCGCTTCTCCCCAAAATAACGGCTGGGATGCCCCAAACCATGGTGGGAGAAGACCCATGAGAAGACCTCGGAGAAGGACTGGAGGCCAGAAGAGACCCCGGGAGCACGTCGCGAGGCTTTGGCCTCCCGTTGCGTGGCCACCCAAGTGGAGCTCTGCATGGTCGCCCTCCAAACCTCGTTTCCCCTCGATATCCGGCCGAGGGCACCTCGACTTGTGGACGCCAGATGTTGGATGGGGTGGAGTCACCTCTCAGAATGGTCCACCCTCTCTCTTCAAGGACCATCAAAGTTGGCCAACTCCAACGGACACCCATCTGCGGCCACCTAGAGCCCGGGTAGATGCTTCTGCAGCCACCCAAAGCCCAGGGAGATGCTTCTGCGGCCACCCAAAGCCCAGGGAGATGCCTCTGTGGCCACCCAAAGCCCAGGGAGATGCTTCTGCGGCCACCCAAAGCCCAGGGAGATGCCTCTGTGGCCACCCAAAGCCCAGGGAGATGCTTCTGGAGCCACCTAAAGCCCAGGGAGATGCCTCCAGAGCCCTGGAAGCTCAGGAGATCCATGTCAGAAGTGGGGGCTTCAAGTGGTGAAGACCCTTTTTCTACTGTCTGACCAGACAAAGACCCCTCCAACCAAGTTTGGGGTGGGGGGACCCCTCGCTCTTTCTTCTCAACCAACCCGACGGGACCGAGACACCTCAGCCCCAAAACACCGGAAGGACTCGGGTTCCTGAGCCAACTCCTCCCACGGTTTCTCCTCTCACCAAGGTCTTCTCCTCCTCACGTGGACCCACCCTGGTCCCACCGAGGAGGCCCCGGAGGGACAGGAGACCTCCTCGAGCAGGTCCTACAAGCTTCTCAACCACCCCGGGATGAAGCCATCAGCTCTTTCAGGGGGTGCGGCACCTCCTTTTCGGAGGCCCATCTGGGGTGGGGAGGGACCTTCCGGGTGGAACGGATGCCCCTCCCAAAAGCTGGTGGCCAAACCCGACGGAGATAAGTGGCCCTCGGTGACTTCTTCCGGATGCGCCCGGTGATTTCCAGGACACCTCATTGGGCAACCTCGGCCACGACGGACCAGTCCCGGGGTGGGGGTGGGGTCTCCCAGCCCGGTCCTCGGCCTGGGATGGACCTTGGGCTCCATCAAAGGGCCCCAGGAGGAAACTGGGTCAAGGACTGGGTCAACTTCAGCTACAAATGGTTGGATTTCAACTGATCCCCAAAATCACCACGTTTTCACCCCAAACCAAAGTTTTCTCCGGCAGCCATGATGGGCGGCTGTGGTCACGTGACCTCTGGTGCTCTGTCTTTCCAGTGCCGGAGGAGGACGAGTCCCGGATCATCGGCGGGAGACCCTGCTCCATCACTCAACGCCCCTTCCAGGTGGCCCTCATCAAGAGGGGTCAGATCCTCTGTGGGGGGAGCTTGATAGACGCCCAATGGGTGTTGACGGCCGCCCACTGTCGGCAGCCAATCAGGTAAGGCGGGTCCGTGGTCATGTGCCCCATGGCTTCCTCTGGGCCAATGTCTCCTTTCCCAGCATCCTCTCAACAACCAAGGGTGGGAGGTGGGTCCTCTAGGTGTTGGAGACCTCCAGATCTTGGAGACCTCCAGGTGTTGGAGACCTCCAGATGTTGGAGACCTCCAGATATTGGAGACCTCCAGGTGCTGGGCACCTCCAAGTGTTGGAGACCTCCAGAGCTTGGAGACCTCCAGGTGGGCCCAGATGTTGGTTGAGGCTTCCAGTGGGTGAGGCCTCCAAATGGTGGAGTCCCCAGAGAGATGCCCCAGGTGTTGAGGTCTCCAGAGCTTGTTGCCTCCAGATGCAAACGTCTCCAGATGTTGGTGTCCAGAGGTTGAGTCTGGTCCCTCCAGAGACTGGTAGAGGTGGGCACCTCCGGATGTTGGTGGTTCCAGCTGTTTGTACCCCAGATGTCACTTCCAGAGCCTGGTGTCCCACAACCAGTAGCTCCAGATGTTGATGTCCCAGCCGTGGGCTCCTCCAGATGTTGGTGGCCGGATGGTGGTACCTCTCGAGGGCCATGAAGGTCCCACCATCCTCCACGTGGAGGACACTGGTGGGGCTGGTGTGTCCTTTGCGGGGTGACAACCTCCTCAGAGAGCCAACCCGCCCCACTTTGAGGTCCAGTCACCCCTGAGATGATGGTCCCCGGGGTTCTTGAGCCCCCAAGATGGTCCCCCAGCTTCCCTGAGCCCCCCAGCTGATGATCCCCAGGGTATCTAAGCCTTTGAGATGATGGTCCTCAGGGTCCCCAAGCCCCTGAGATGGTCCCCAGGGTACGTAAATCCTCTAGATTATGGTCCTCAGGGTTCCTGAGCCCCCGAGACAGACTCTAGGGTTCCTGAGCCCACAAGATGGTCCCCAGGGTGGAGAAGCTTCAGTGGTCTGGTCTTGACCATCTCCTTGATGGAGAAGCTCTTGATGATCTCCTGGATGGACAACCCCTGAGGCCAGGGCTTCTGGTGTCTTCTCCAGAGGCACCAAGGCTGGTTTCTTGACCTTCTCTCCCTCCCCCCGGGACAGGGAACTCAGGGTGTTGATCGGGACGGACACGTTACGGGACGGGACCGGGGAGGTGAGGACCATCTCCAGGATCCAGGTCCACCCAGCCTACAACCCCCGCAAGAACGACAACGACTTCATGCTCCTGAGGTTGAACAAGCCCGTCCAGTTCGGCAACAACATCAAGAAGATCAGATTGGCCACCAGGTGTCCCATGGATGGCATGAAGTGCAGCGTCTCCGGTTGGGGCACCACCAAGTCCCCTGGAGGTACCAGCTCATGATGGAGACCTCGGTGGGATGGAGGGAGGCAAGCGGGCAGGGGAGAGGGTCACCAAGGAGACCTGGTGGCCTTCTCAGCTGGGGTCAGGGCTTCTTTGAGGTCACCCTGACCCTGCCCAATGAGCAGCTCCTCATGGAGAATGTCTTCCAGTTGGGTTCTCTCATCTCCAATGGAGGCATCTCCCTTGTCCACCTCCCGAAGAACCCCATCAGAGGTGTCACGAGGTCTCCTCGGGCCTCAGCCTGAGGGGGCTGCCCCTTCTCACCGTCTCTCTCTCTCCCGCCCCCACCTTCTTCTCCAGCAAAGTTGCCCAAGAACCTTCAGTGCGCCGCCATCCAGACCTTCGGGAGGGACAAGTGTACCCGGGCCTATGGCAACGCCCTCACCCCCAACATGTTCTGCGCTGGCGTCCCCCAGGGGGGCGTGGACTCCTGCCAGGTAAGGGGTGGGGTGAGGAGGTGACATCCCTTCAGCCACCTCCCAGGGTGCTGCTGGAGCCAGGGCCGGGTCTTGGCGCGTTGACGGGTCCATGAGAGGTTTGGGGTCCCACCACCGACCTTCTGCTGGACCCACAGAACTGGAGCTGGGTCATGGACAGGTCCATACAAGCTTTGGGTTCCCACCAAGGACCTTGTCCTTGAGCTGCGGGGCTGGAAATGGGACATGGGATGTTGATGGGTCCATGAGATGTTTGGGTTTCCCCCACCAGCCTTCTGTGTGACCCACAAAAGTGGAGCTGGGTCACGGTCCATGAGGTGTTTGAGGTCCCACCACCCACCTTCTACTTGAGCTGTGGGGTTGGAGATGGGTCCTGGGATGCTGATGAGTCCATGAGATGGTTGGGCTCCAACCAAGGACCTTCTGCTTGACCCACGGAAGTGGGGCTGGGTCATGGATGGGTCCATGAGATGTTTGGGGTCCCACCACCGACCTTCTGCTGGATCCCACCATCAACCTCCTCCTTGAGCTGTGGGGCTGGAGATGGGTCCTGGGATGCTGATGGGTCCATGAGGTGGTTGGGTTCCAACCAAAGACCTTCTACTGAATCCCACCACCAACCTTCTCCTTGAGCTGTGGGGCTGGAGATGGGTCCTGGGATGCTGATGGGTCCATGAGGTGGTTGGGTTCCAACCAAAGACCTTCTACTGAATCCCACCACCAACCTTCTCCTTGAGCTGTGGGGCTGGAGATGGGTCCTGGGATGCTGATGGGTCCATGAGGTGGTTGGGTTCCAACCAAAGACCTTCTACTGAATCCCACCACCAACCTTCTCCTTGAGCTGTGGGGCTGGAGATGGGTCCTGGGATGCTGATGGGTCCATGAGGTGGTTGGGTTCCAACCAAAGACCTTCTACTGAATCCCACCACCAACCTTCTCCTTGAGCTGTGAGGCTGGAGATGGGTCCTGGGATGCTGATGGGTCCATGAGGTGGTTGGGTTCCAACCAATGACCTTCTGCTGGACCCCACCACCGACCTTCTCCGGGACCCATGGAGCTGGGGCTGGGCCGTGAGACATTGGGGGGTCCCATACCACGTCTCTGTTCCCCTCCCAAGTGACACCCCCACAACCACCCCTGCTCTCCTTCTCCCCACAGGGTGACTCCGGGGGGCCACTGGTCTGCAATGGGGTGCTGCAGGGGGTGGTCTCCTGGGGCATGGCCGTCTGCGGCCGCCGGGGACAACCCGGCGTCTACTCCAACGTCTGCCGGGCCACCCCCTGGGTCCGCAAATACATCGGGGGGCAGTGAGCGCCCCCCCCCCTCCCCCTGCCGACCCCCCCAATCCCCCCCCCATTGGGGGTGGGGATGGGGTTTCCCAGAATGCACGGGGGGAAAACTGGGGGGAAAAATAAAGGAAAAGAGCGAAAGTGAAGAGGTGGATTTGTTGCAGGGGGAGGACTGGGAGAACTGGGAAGGGGAGCAGTGGGAACTGGGGGTAACTGGGAGAACTGGGGAGGGGGGGCAGAGGGAATTGGGGGGGGACTGCTTTTGGGGGGGGCAGTGGGAACTGGGGGAACTGGGAGCACTGGGGAGGGGGGCAGAGGGAATTGAGGGGAACTGGGGAGAGGGGCAGTGGGAATTAGGGGGGTAACTGGTTTTGGGGGGTAGGTGGGAACTGGGGCACTGGGGGGTGGGGGGGGTTAGGGGGGACTTCACCCCCCCCCCATTGGGGGTGGGGGTGGGATTTCCCAGAATGCACTGGGGGAAAACTGGGGGAAAAAATAAAGGAAAAGAATGAAAGTGAAGAGGTGGATTTGTTGGGGGGACTGGGAGAACTTGGGGGGGGCAGAGGGAATTGGGGGCAACTGGGAGAACTGGGGGTCAGTGGGAATTTGGGGTAACTGGGAGAACTGGGAGGAGTCAGTGGGAACTGGGGGGTAACTGGAATAACTGGGGGGAGGCAGAGGGAATTGGGGGAACTGGAGAACGGGGGGTCAGTGGGAATTTGGGGTAACTGGGAGAACTGGGGGGGGTCAGTGGGAACTGGGGGGTAACTGGGAGAACTTGGAGGGGGCAGTGGCAATAAGGGGAACTGGTTTGGGGGGGCAGAGGAAATTGGGCGGGAACTGGGAGAACTGGAGGGGGCAGAGGGAATTGGGGGGGACTGGTTCTGGGGGGGCAATGGGAACTGGAGTAACTGGGAGATCTGGGGAGGGGGGGCAGAGGGAATTGGGGGGGACTGGGAGCACTGGGGAGTGGGGCAGAGGGAATTGAGGGGGTAACTGGTTTTGGGGGGTAGGTGGGAACTGGGGCACTGGGGGGTGGGGGGGGTTAGGGGGGACTTCACCCCCCCATTGGGAGTGGGGTTTCCCAGAATGCACTGGGGGAAAACTGGGGGAAAACTAAAGGAAAAGAGTGAAAGTGAAGAGGTGGATTTGTTGGGGGGCGGGAACTGGGGGGGACTGGGAGAACTGGGAGGGGCAGAGGGAATTGTGGGGGACTGGGAGAACTGGGAAGGGGAGCAGTGGGAACTGGGGGGGTAACTGGTTTGGGAGGGCAGTGGGAACTGGGGGTAACGGAGTACTGGGGAGGGGGGCAGAGGGAATTGGGGGGGACTGGTTTTGGAGGGGGAATTGGGAACTAGGGGAACTGGGAGCACTGGGGAGGGGAGCAGAGGGAATTGTGGGGGACTGGGAGAACTGGGAGGGGGCAGTGGGAATTAGGTGGAACTGGGAGATCTGGGGTGGGGGGCAGAGGGAATTGGGGGGGACTGGTTTGGGGGGGCAGTGGGAACTGGGAGAACTGGGGAGAGGGGGCAGTGGGAATTGGGAGGTTAACTGGTTCTGGGGGAGAAGTGGGAACTGGGGGAACTGGGAGAACTGGGGAGGGGGGAGTGGGAATTGGGAGGGTAACTGAGAGAAATGGGGGTAACTGGGAGCACTGGGGGGGCAGAGGGAATTGGGGAGGACTGGTTTGGGGGGGGCAGTGGGAATTGGGTGGAATTGGGAGAACTGGGAGGGGTCAGTGGGAATTGGGGGGGGGGAATGGTTTGGGGGGGGCAGTGGGAAGTGGGGTACTTGGGAGAACTGGGGAGGGGAGCAGTGGGAATCAGGAGGGTAACTGGGAGAAATGGGGGTAACTGGGAGTATTGGGGGGGGCAAAGGGAATTGGGGGGGACTGGGAGAACTGGGGAGGGGGGGGTCAGTGGGAAATGGGGGGGTAACTGGTTCTGGGGGGGGAAGTGGGAACTGGGGGAACTGGGAGCACTGGGGAGAGGGGCAGTGGGAATTGGGTGGGGACTGGTTTGGGGGGGCAGTGGGAACTGGGGAGGGACTGGGAGCACTGGGGGAGGGAATTGGGAATTAGGGGGTAACTGGGTTGGGGGGGGCAGTGGGAACTGGGGGAACTGGAAGAACTGGGGAGGGGGCAGAGGGAATTGGGAGGGACTGGTTTTGGGGGACAGTGGGAACTGGGGAAAACTGGGGAGGGGGACAGTGGGAACTTGGGGGGAAACTGGGAGCACTGGGGAGGGAGGACAGAGGGAATTGGGGTGGACTGGTTTGGAGGGGCAGAGGGAATTGGGGGGAACTGGGAGCACCGGGGAGGGGGTAGTGGGAATTAGGGGGTAACTGGTTTTGGGGGGGCAGTGGGAACTGGGGGGGGGGCACTGAGAGCACTGGGGGGGGGAGCTGGGGAGTAACTGGATTTGGGGGGGGGGGGAACACCCGTTTAATGAGTTTAATGATTTTTCCTCGTTAGCGTTAATGAGAAACACCCACCCACCCCCCCCATCATTTGCCACCAGACACTGGTTCCCCTCCCCACCCCCCCCGTCCCGCGCTGGGGAAAGGGCCTAATTAATAAGCCTAATTAATAAGGTTATTTAACAATTCTAATTAATAAGTCTAATTAACGGAGACTAATTAATGGTGATAATTAATCCTCAGCCCAATCCCTGGGCACCTATTGGGGCCGGGAGCTTTCTTTCTTTCCGTGGGCCATGAAGACCCCGCCCTAATTAATTAACTAATTAATTAATTAATTAATGCCCGCAGCGCTAATTAGGAGCCTCGTTGAAAGCCAAGGTCACCCAGGGTGGGGGAGGTGGGGGTCGCTGGGGACATGGGGACACGGGGACTTCAGGGCAGGCCCTTGGGCACGTGGAGAGGGGCCGGGAAACCTCGTTAGCGTTAATTATGCTGCTAATTAGGCCCCGGGGGAGCTCTCCCGTTGAGGTGGTGGCGGTGATTTGGGGACAGTCCCCAGATATCCCCAAGGTTGTGGAGTCCTCAAGGGACATCAGTTCCTTGGGGACACCTTGGGGACACCCTGGGGACACCTCGGGGACACCTTGAGGACACGTTGAGGACACTTTGGGGACACCTCAGGGCTTCCTCGGGGACACCTTGGGGACAAGTCGGGGACACCTTGAGGACACTCTGGAGACACCCAGGGAACACCTTGGGGACATAGTGGGGACACCATGAGGACACCCTGGGGACACCTTGAGGACACCCTGGGGACATCCATCTCGGGAACACATTGAGGACACCTTGAGGACACCCTGGGGACATCTTGAGGACACCTCAGAGACACCTTGGGGACACCTTGAGGACATCTCGGGGACACCCTGGGGATACTGTTTGACCACGTGGTGACAACGTGGCCACAGGTGGCCATGGCCATCAGGTGGGTGGCCACCACCACGGGTGGCACCTGACCTTGAAGTTGGGGACAGGAACTTGGCCCCATGGGTGGCATCTCCCTGAGCTCCATGCCAGACCTGTCCCTATCCCTGTCCCTTGTCCCCAGCCCCGTCCCAGGGTCCCCAAGATGAACCCAGTTGCCCCAGAGCCACCTCCAGGTCCCCAAACTGGTCACCCCAGTTCCTGGCAGGAATCTGGTGGGGCCCCAGGAAAGGAGGTGACAAAGGAGGTGACGATGATGACGAGTTTGGGACATGGGGGCGGGGGGGTGCGGTCCCTGGGCCCAGACACAAGGACGTGGCCACCACGTTGGTGGCAAACAGGGGGCCACCAAGGTCCCTGCGTGGGGGTTTGGGGACAGAGAGGTGTCACCAAGGCCACTCCAATGGGGTTTGGGGGACACAGAGGTGTCACCGAGGCCACCTCAAGAGGGTTTGGGGAGAGAAAGGTGTCACTGAGGCCACCCCAGGAGGGTTTTGGGGCCACAAAGGTGTCACCGAGGCCACCCCAATGGGTTTTGGGGGACACAGAGGTGTCACCGAGGCCACCTCAAGGGGTTTTGGGGACACAAAGGTTCACTGAGGCCACCCCAATGGGTTTTGGCGGACACATAGGTCTCACCAAGGCCACCTCAAGGGGGTTTTTGGGGACAGAGAGGTGTCACCAAGGCCACCCCAAGGGGTTTTGGGGACACAAAGGTTCACTGAGGCCACCTCAAGAGGGTTTGGGGACAGAGAGGTGTCGCCAAGGCCACCCTGAGGGGGTTTTTGGGGACACAGAGGTATCACCAAGGCCACCTCAAGAGGGTTTTGGGGCCACAAAGGTGTCACCGAGGCCACCCCAATGGGTTTTGGCGGACACATAGGTCTCACCAAGGCCACCTCAAGGGGGTTTTTGGGGACAGAGAGGTGTCACCGAGGCCACCCCAATGGGTTTTGGCAGACACATAGGTCTCACCAAGGCCACCTCAAGGGGGTTTTTGGGGACAGAGAGGTGTCACCAAGGCCACCCCAAGGGGTTTTGGGGACACAAAGGTTCACTGAGGCCACCTCAAGAGGGTTTGGGGACATAGTTGTCACTGAGGCCACCCCAATGGGATTTGGGGACACAGAGGTGTCACCAAGGCCACCCCGAGGGGGTTTGGGGGATAGGGTGAGGGTGGGGACACGGCGGGGGGGGGGGGGGGGCAGGGCAGGTGTGGGGATCCGCCCCGGTGGCCCCGAGGACCTGGGTGACACCCTGGGTGACCTGGGTGACACAGGGCGGGGGTGTGTGGGGGGGTGGGTGTTGGGGTCACCGGTGTCTGTCCCCACTTTGGGGTCCCTTTTGTGTCGTGTCTCGTCCCCCGCCCCCAGAGCCCCCCCCCCCTTTTGGGGTCCCCCCAACTCTCCCCCCCTTTGGGGGTCCCCTTTGTCCCCCCTTGGGGTCCCCTTAACTCTGCCCCTCCCCCCCCCCAAGACACACCCCCCCCCCCCCTTTTTAGGGTCCCCTTTGTCCCTTCTTGCGGGGGGGGGGGGGGTCCCCGTTTCTCACACCCCCGCCCCCCCGCCATGGGTGGCCCCCCCCTCCCACCCACATGGGTGTGGCCAGGCCCCGCCCCGTCATTACCGGATTGTGGGGGAGGCAACGGTGGGGCTCTGGGAGGCACTGGGATTGGACTGGGAGGCACTGGGAAGGACAGGAAGGGCACTGGGAGGCCCTGGAGAGCACTGGGATGGACTGGGAGAAACTGGGAGGCACTGGAAAGGGTACTGGGAAGGATACTGGGAGGCACTGGGAAGCACTGGGATGGACTTGGAGGTGCTGGGAGGCATTAGGAAGGGCACTGGGATGGACTGGGAGTCACTGGGAAGGCTTGGATAGGTGTGGAGATGAACTGGGAGGCCCCAGGAGGCACTGGGAAGGCATTGAGAAGCTCTGGAGGCTACTGGGAAGCTCTGGAGGCCACTGGGATGCCCCAGGAGGCACTGGAAGGCACTGGGAGACATTGAGAAGCTCTGGAGGCTACTGGGAGGCACTGGGATGTCCCAGGAGGCACTGGGAGGCCCCAGGAGGCACTGGGAGACACTGGGAAGCTCCGGAGGCCACTGGGAGGCACTGGGGAGCACTGGGATGCCCCAGGAGGCACTGGGAAAATGCTGGGAAGGCCCTGGAAAGGCCCTGGGGAAGCACTGGGAAGGCACTGGGAGGCACTGGGAAGGACACTGGGAGGCACTAGAGAGCACTGGGATGGACTGTGAAGCACTGGAGGACAATGGGAAGCTCTGGAGGCCACTGGGGAGCACTGGTATGCCCCAGAAGGCACTGGGAAGCACTGGGACAACTCAAGAGGCACTGGGAGACACTGGTGAGGTCTGGAGGGCACTGGGAGGCACTGGGAAGGCACTGGGAGGCACTGGAGAGCACTGGGATGGACTGTGAAGCACTGGAGGACAATGGGAAGCTCTGGAGGCCACTGGGAGGCACTGGGATACCCCAGGAGGCACTGGGAAGGCCCTGGGAAGGCCCTGGGAAGACGCTGGGGAGCACTGGTATGCCCCAGAAGGCACTGGGAAGCACTGGGACAACTCAAGAGGCACTGGGAGACACTGGTGAGGTCTGGAGGGCACTGGGAGGCACTGGGAGGCACTGGAGAGCACTGGGATGGACTGTGAGGCACTGGGATGCCTTGGGAGGCACTGGGAGGCACTGGGAAAGCCCGAGGAAGGCACTGGGAGGCACTGGGAAGGCACTGGGGAAAGCACTGGGAAGGCACTGGGGAAAGCACTGGGAGGCACTGGGGAGCACTGGGAGGCCCCAGGAGGCACTGGGACAACTCAAGAGGCACTGGGAAGCTCTGGAGGCCACTGGGAGGCACTGGAATGCCCCGGGAGGCACTGGGAAAGCACTGGGAAGGCCCGAGGAAGGCACTGGGAGGCACTGGGAGGCACTGGGAGGCACTGGTTGCCACCCGCGCCGCCCCGGGCTGGGGTGTGGTGGGAGGGTGGGACTGCCCCGACCGGCCCCACTCCCTCCCGGGGTGGCCCCAGCTCAGGCGGGGCCCCACGGGGATTTAAGGAGCTGGGGCCCCTGCGCCCCATCACCTTCCTCTTCCTCCCACCACCATGGAGCGCCTCCTGCCCCTGCTGCTCCTGGCCGCCGGTACGGGCACTGGGAGGCACTGGGAGGCACTGGGAGGAAGCTAGGGGCCGCTAGGGGGCGCTGGGAGGCGCTGTGGGGCACTGGGAGGCACTGGGAGGGCAGTGAAGGGCATTGGAAGGGGGCTGAGGGGCACTGGGAGGCACTGAGATAGCACTGGGAGGCACTGGGGAGCACTGGGAGGCTCTGGGAGGCACTGGGAGGAAGCTGGGGGCCGCTAGGGGGTGCTGGGAGGCGCTGGAAGGGCAGTGAAGGGCATTGGAAGGGGGCTGGGGGGCACTGGGAGGCACTGGGAGGGAGCTGGGAGGCAGTGGGAGGCACTGGGAGGATGCTGGGGGCTGCTAGGGGGCACTGGGAGGCTCTGGGGGGCACTGGGAGGGCACTGGGGGACACTAGGAAGGGGCTGGGGAGGCACTGGGAGGGCACTGGAAAGCACTGGGAGGCACTGGGGGGCACTGGGAGGGCATTAGAAGGGGGCTGGGGGGCACTGGGAGGGTGCTGGGACAGCACTGGAGGGGCACTGGGAGGACGCTGGGGGGCACTGGTAAGGGGGTAGAGAGAGCGGAAGGTACTGGGAGGACACTGGGAGGCCTCAGGAGGCACTGGGAGGGCACTGGGTAGTACTGGGAAGGAGCTGTAGGTGAACTGGGGACACTGGGAGGCAGTGGGAGCATACTGGTGCGAGTGGGAGGGAAAGAGGAAGCACTGGGAGGCAGCCAACGGCATGGGACTGGTACTGGGAGGGAGCTGGAGGGCGGACTGGGGGCACTGGGAGGCACTGGGAGGGTACTGGTGTGGGTAAGGGGGAAAGAGAAGGTACCGGGGAAGAGTACAAAGGGGGAAACTGGGAAGCACTGGGCGCACTGGGGGAGTGTAGAAGGGGAAGAGGAGGTTGCAGGAGGGCACTGAGAGGGTACTGGGAAGGAGTCGGAGGTGAACTGGGGGCACTGGGACCACACTGGTGGCACGTGGGAAGGAATGAGGAAGCGATGGGAGGCACGGAGGGTTACTGGGAGGGGAACTGGAAAAGGCTGAGGGTTACTGGGAAGGAACTGGAAGGGGCTGAGGGTGTGCTGGGAGGGCACTGGGAGGGCACTGGGAGGGAACTGGGGGCACTGGGAGGGAACTGGAGCCTACTGGGAAAACTTGGCAGGTGGCAGGAGGCGACGGTGTGATGCAGGGAGGCACTGGGAGGGCACTGGGAGGGAATTGGGGGCACTGGGAGGGAACTGGAGCCTACTGGGAAAACTTGGCAGGCGGCGGGAGGCGACGGTGTGACGCAGGGAGGCACTGGGAGGCACTGGGAGGCACTGGGGGCCACGGAGGGGGAACAAGGTGATGTTGGGAAAGAACTGGGAGGCACTGGGAGGGACATGGTAGGTCACTGGGGACACTGGGAGGGAGAGGGAGAGCTGGGAGGACATGGGGGTGACACGGGGACGTTCTGGGTGGCCCAGGAGACCTCCTAGGAGGGCACTGGGAAGGAACTGGAAAGGAACTGGGAGGGAACTGGGAGGGCACTGGGAGGACACTGGGAGAGCTCTGGGAGACACTGGTAGGTCTCTGGGGACACTGGGAGGGAGAGGGAGAGCTGGGAGGACATGGGGGTGACACGGGGACGTTCTGGGTGGCCCAGGAGACCTCCTAGGAGGGCACTGGGATGGAACTGGAAAGGAACTGGGAGGGCACTGGGAGAGCACTGGGAGACACTGGGAGACACTGGTAGGTCTCTGGGGACACTGGGAGGGAGAGGGAGAGCTGGGAGGACATGGGGGTGACACGGGGACGTTCTGGGTGGCCCAGGAGACCTCCTAGGAGGGCACTGGGAAGGAACTGGAAAGGAACTGGGAGGGAACTGGGAGGGCACTGGGAGGACACTGGGAGAGCACTGGGAGACACTGGGAGACACTGGTAGGCCTCTGGGGACACTGGGAGGGAGAGGGAGAGCTGGGAGGACATGGGGGTGACACGGGGACGTTCTGGGTGGCCCAGGAGACCTCCTAGGAGGGCACTGGGAAGGAACTGGAAAGGAACTGGGAGGGCACTGGGAGAGCACTGGGAGACACTGGGAGACACTGGTAGGCCTCTGGGGACACTGGGAGGGAGAGGGAGAGCTGGGAGGACATGGGGGTGACACGGGGACGTTCTGGGTGGCCCAGGAGACCTCCTAGGAGGGCACTGGGAAGGAACTGGAAAGGAACTGGGAGGGCACTGGGAGGGCACTGGGAGAGCACTGGGAGACACTGGGAGACACTGGTAGGTCTCTGGGGACACTGGGAGGGAGAGGGAGAGCTGGGAGGACATGGGGGTGACACGGGGACGTTCTGGGTGGCCCAGGAGACCTCCTGGGAGAGCACTGGGAGTCACTGGGAGACACTGGTAGGTCTCTGGGGACACTGGGAGGGAGAGGGAGAGCTGGGAGGACATGGGGGTGACACGGGGACGTTCTGGGTGGCCCAGGAGACCTCCTAGGAGGGCACTGGGAAGGAACTGGAAAGGAACTGGGAGGGAACTGGGAGGCACTGGGAGGGGACTGGGGTGCTGACCCCCGTCTCCGCGTCCCCCCAGTGGCCGTGGGGGACGAGACCCGGATCGTGGGGGGCCGGAGCTGCCAGAAGAAGCGTCACCCCTACCAGGTGGTCCTCCTGGGCCCCCAGAAGAACATCCACTGTGGTGGGGTCCTCATCGACAAGTCCTGGGTGCTGACGGCCGCCCACTGCAACACCAACAGGTGGGGTGACCCCCCCCGGTGGACACCCCACCAGTGGGGTGGGGTGGGGTGGAGTGGGGACCACCCCCCCTTTTGGCCACGGGCTACTGGGAGGAGCCACCAGGAGTTGGAGGTGGTCCTGGGCGTAGGAGAACCTAGTTTGGGATTCAGCTCAACGTGGGTGGAGAACCTCAATGGTCACAGTGGGGTGGTCTCTCCTCCTGCCCCACGGCCTTCTGGGACCCAGTTCTTCCCAGTTAGGACTGGGTGGCCACCTCTATGGCCCAGCACGACCATCCAGTTGGCTTCCCAGTATGACCATCCCATTGGGTTGGGCACCACAAGCATCCAGGTGGGCTCCCAGTATGACCATCTCATGGGGTTGACCACCTCAACCATCCTTTCTCCACCCTGTGGACCTTCTCTGGAATGTCCACCAGGAACCTCACCATGGTCCTTCCTCCACCCATGGGCCTTCCTCCACCAAGTGGGCCTTTCTCCACCACGTGGTCCTTTCTCCACCACATGGACCTTCTCTGCCACGTCCATCAGGGAACCTCACCATGGTCCTTCCTCCACCCCATGGTTCTTCCTCCACCACATGGTCCTTTCTCCACCACATAATCCTTTCTCCACCATGTGGACCTTCTCTGCCATGTCCACCAGGGAACCTCACCATGGTCCTTCCTCCACCACATGGTTCTTCCTCCACCACATGGGCCTTTCTCCGCCCCAAGGACCTTCTCTGCCATGTCCACCAGGGAACCTCACCATGGTCCTTTCTCCACACCACGGTCCTTCCTCCACCAAGTGGTCCTTTCTCCACCACGTGGCCCTTTCTCCACCACATGGGCCTTTCTCCGCCCCAAGGACCTTCTCTGCCACGTCCACCAGGGAACCTCACCATGGCCCTTTCTCCACACCATGGTCCTTACTCCACCACGTGGTCCTTTCTCCACCAAGTGGTCCTTTCTCCTCCACATGGTCCTTTCTCCTCCACATGGTCCTTCCTCCACCACATGGTCCTTCCTCCACCACATGGTTCTTCCTCCACCACATGGTCCTTTCTCCACCATGTGAACCTTCTCCAGGGTCTCCACATGTCCACCAGGGAACCTCACCATGGTCCTTTCTCCACCCATGGGCCGCCTTCCACCACGTGGTCCTTCCTCCACCACATGGGCCTTCCTTCACCAAGTGGTCCTTTCTGCACACCATGGTCCTTTCTCCACCACATGGACCTTCTCTGCCACGTCCATCAGGGAACCTCACCATGGTCCTTTCTCCACACCATGGTCCTTCCTCCACCACGTGGTCCTTTCTCCACCAAGTGGTCCTTTCTCCACCATGTGGACCTTCTCTGCCATGTCCACCAGGGAACCTCACCATGGTCCTTCCTCCACCACATGGTTCTTCCTCCACCACATGGTCCTTTCTCCACCACATAATCCTTTCTCCACCATGTGAACCTTCCCTGCCATGTCCACCAGGGAACCTCACCATGGTCCTTTCTCCACCACATGGGCCTTCCTTCACCAAGTGGTCCTTTCTCCACCACATGGTCCTTTCTCCACCACGTGGACCTTCTCTGCCACGTCCACCAGGGAACCTCACCATGGTCCTTTCTCCACCCATGGGCCACCTTCCACCACGTGGTCCTTCCTCCACCACATGGGTCTTCCTTCACCAAGTGGTCCTTTCTCTACCACATGGGCCTTTCTCCACCCCAAGGACCTTCTCTGCCACGTCCATCAGGGAACCTCACCATGGTCCTTTCTCCACACCATGGTCCTTCCTCCACCACGTGGTCCTTTCTCCACCAAGTGGTCCTTTCTCCACCACATGGACCTTCTCTGCCATGTCCACCAGGGAACCTCACCATGGTCCTTCCTCTACCACATGGTTCTTCCTCCACCACATGGTCCTTCCTTCACCAAGTGGTCCTTTCTCCACCACATGGACCTTCTCTGCCACGTCCACCAGGGAACCTCACCATGGTCCTTTCTCCACACCATGGTCCTTTCTCCACGCCATGGTCCTTTCTCCACACCACGGTCCTTCCTCCACCAAGTGGTCCTTTCTCCACCACGTGGTCCTTTCTCCTCCACATGGTCCTTCCTCCACCACATGGTCCTTTCTCCACCATGTGAACCTTCTCTGCCATGTCCACCAGGAAACCTCACCACAGTCCTTTCTGCACACCATGGTCCTTTCTCCACCACATGGACCTTCTATGCCATGTCCACCAGGAAACCTCACCATGGTCCTTTCTCCACACCATGGTCCTTCCTCCACCCCGTGGTCCTTTCTCCACCCCATGGACCTTCCCTGCCACCTCCACCAGGAACCTCACCGTGGTCTTTTCTCCAGGCCCATCCCCATCCGCATGGGGGACCACAGCTTGAAGACCAAGGAGGGGACAGAGCAGTGCATCAACTCAGCCAAGGCCTTCATCCACCCCAACTACGACGCCAGCAGCCATGACAGTGACATCATGCTCCTCAAGCTCCAGAAACCGGCCCGTTTCACCGACTATGTCCGGCCGGTGGCCCTGCCCAGGAGATGTCCCTCACCCAACACCGAGTGCATCGTGTCGGGCTGGGGCAGCACCAGCAGCCCTGAAGGTAGGTGGAAACATCTCCTGGTGGCACGTGGGGGGTTGTCCTTGAGGGATCTGGGGACATCTCGGCAGCTTGAGGACACCTCAGCAACTTGGGGAGATCTCAGCAGCTTGGGGAGATCTCAGGAACTTGGGGTCACCTCAGGGTCTCGGGGACATCTCCGTGTTTGAGGACATCTCAGCATCTTGGGGATATCTCAATGTCTTGGGGACATCTCAGCAACTTGGGAACATCTCAGCATCTTGGGAACATCTCAGCAACCTGGGGATATCTCAGGAACCTGGGGACATCTCAGGTTCTTGGGGACATTTCAGGATCTTGGGGGCATCTCCTTGTCTTGGGGCCATCTCAGTGTCTCAGGGAGGTCTCTGCAACTTGAGGACATCTCAGGATCTTGGGGACATCTCAGTGTCTTGGGAAAATCTCAGCAACTTGGGGACACCTCCCCCAGGTCCATGGGGTGGCTCTAGAGGTCCCCATTCTCCACCAACTCCACCCCATGACCACAAGGAAACTCCAAATCACCTCCAAGGTGGCCCTTCATCCCTCATCTTGAGGGTGTCTTCCATGGTGGGCTGTCACACCCACGTCACCCTTGGAGGGAGAGGGTCCCACTCCTTCCATGGACCCCTGGGACCTTTCCCCCACCCTGGGTGGGGACTGAGGTGGGTGACGGTGTCCCACTGTCCCCAGGCTACTTCCCCGACGTTCTCCAGTGCGGTGTGGTCTACACCATGGCCAACGAAGAGTGCTCCAAGCTCTACCCCAAAGGCATCACCAAGAACATGCTCTGCGCTGGCGTCACCTCGGGTGGCACCGACTCCTGCCAGGTGGGTCTGGGGTGGGGTGGGGGGTGGGGAGCTGCCCCCCAACCCTGGTGGGGCCCAGGTGGCTCCACCCACTGGTGGGGACACCCCCCCAGTGGAGAAGAACCGGGGGTGGGGGCACCCGTGGCCTTGAGGAGACCGGTAGAGGAACCACCACCTCCATGGTGGGTTGGGTCTGGGGACACCTCCGAGTGCCATGGGGACATCTGGGTGCTATAGGGGGGTTCCACAGGGACGTTGGGTGTGATAGGGAGCCCCTGGGTTCCATAGGGATGTTGGGTGCTATAGAGTGGTTCCATAGGGATGTTGGGTGCTATAGGGAGCCCCTGGGTTCCATAGGGATGTTGGGTGCTATAGAGGGGTTCCATAGGGATGTTGGGTGCTATAGGGAGCCCCTGGGTTCCATAGGGACACTGGGTGCTATAGGGACCCCCAAGAACTCTACAGCCACCCCTCCCTCCCCCTCCTCCCATGTTCTATGGGGACCCCAGGGTGCTATAGGGACCTCTTCAGTGCTATAGGGACCTCTTCAGCGCTATAGGGACCTCCTGGGCCTCAGCTCCAACACCCTATGGGGCACAGAGGTCTCCATGTCCTGGCCCCACAGGACATGGTGGTCCTGACCCTATAGATCATGGTGGTCTCCATGCCCTGACCTGTAGACCATGATGGTCTCCATGTCCTGGCCCCATAGGGCATGGTGGCCTCCATACCCTCACCCCATAGTGTGTGGTGGTCTCCATGCCTTGACCCCTAAACATCATGATGGTCTCCAAGTCTTGACCCCACAGGCCACGGTGGTCCTCAAGGAAGAACCATGGGGCCCGAGGCGACTCTGTGGGGTGGAGTTGGGGTGTGGGGCGTTGAGGAACCCAACCTCAACGTGGGGCCCATCTCATGAGGTTCTTCTCTCTCTGTCCCCTCCTCTCAGGGCGACTCGGGAGGTCCCCTGGTGTGTGGGGAGGAGCTGCAGGGCATCGTCTCCTGGGGGATGCAGGTCTGCGGGCAACGGGGCAAACCAGGGGTCTACACCCGCGTCTGCCAGTTCACCCCATGGATCCAGGACACCATGAGGAGGAACAGCCACCCCTGAGCCACCACCCAACCCCCAAGAGGTCTTCTCCTCGCCCCGGCCCACCCCAGACCACCAGGGGTCATCTTCTCCCTTCTTCTCCTACCCCCGCCTTGGCCTCCCCCCCAGCCTGGGGAAGAGCTCCTGGAATAAAGCCCTGTGAAACATGGCCACCTTCCGGCGAGCTGTGGCCACCGTGGCCAATGGGGGTGGGGGAGGAGGTGGGAGGGTAGTGGCCACCATGAGATGGTGAGGGAATTGGTCTGGTTCTGAGGGGTGGGGTTGGTGGCCGGGGGGGGTGAATCGTGGCCAAGCGTGGTGGCAACGGTGGCAACTACATGTATCTGGTGCCGGTGGCCATGGTGGCAACCTCCAACTACACAGCTGGTGCTGGTGGCCATGGTGGCAACATCCAACCACACATGCGGTGATGGTGGCCATGGTAGGACGCTCATGGCCACATGTATCTGATGCTGGTGGCCACGGTGGCAAGCTCCAACCACACATACAGTGATGGTGGCCACGGTGGCAACCTTCAGGTCTGGAGAACACGTGTCCAGGTCTGGAGGACATCTATGTCCAGGTCTGGAGAACACGTATCCGGGTCTGGAGGCCATGAATATCCAGGTCTAAAGATCACGTGTCCAGGTCTGGAGAACACATATGTCCAGGTCTGGTGAACACAGCTGGCCATCCATGGCCACATGTGTCCAGGTCTGGAGATCATGTGTCCAGGTCTGAAGATCACGTGTCCAGGTCTGGAGGCTTCATATGCCCACAGCAGGACAACACACATGTCCGAGCCTGGAGGACACACGTGTCCAGCTCAGGAAGCCATGGATGGTGACCCACCACCACCTACCTCCACCCTGGTGGCCACGGCCGCCACGTCACCACCACGCGTGTCCTCCTCTGGAGGTCATCACGGGCCCCCAAGGTCCCATGTGTCCCCCCCCCCACCCTGCGACCCCCCCACCACGTGTTGGTGACACCCCACAACCCGCCCCCCGACCCGGGGCACCCGGGGTTATGGCGGGGCTGGCGTAACCCAGGAGTGAAGCCGGCAGTCGGCTCCCTCCCGGCAGCGCGTGGGCGCCTTAATTGGCCCCAATTAAGAGCTGGTTAATGAGAGGCGGCCGCTAACGAGGCCCCCCCACCGCGAGAACCAGTCGGGCCAAGCACCCAGAAGCAGAACCGCCCTGTTTACACCACGGACACCCCGCAGGGGGGAGAGGGGTGGGGATGGAGGAGGAGGCCACGCCCCTCCCACCACATGACCACGCCCCCACCTGGCCACGCCCCTTCCTGGGCCAGAAGCCCCGCCCCAACCCACATGCAAGCCACACGGGGTGATAGTGCCCTCTGGTGCGAGTGTGAACACGTGGGGAAAGGGCCTGGTGGGGACGTGTGTCGTGGACGTGTGTTTTGGACGTGTGGATGTGTGTCGTGGTCATATGGACACGTGGACATGTGTCGTGGTCATGTGGACATGTGCTGTAGACATGTGTCGTAGACATGTGGACATTTGTTGTGGATGTGTGGACACATGGACGTGTGTCGTGGACATGTGGACATGTGTTGTGAACATATGAATGTGTGTCATGGACATATGGACACCTGGTCATGTGCTGTGGATGTGTGTCATGGACATATGGACACGTGCTGTGGACATGTGGGTGTGTGTACATGTGTCATGGATGTGTGGATGTGTGTTGTAGACGTGTCATGGACATATGGATGTGTGGACATGTGTCACGGACATGTGGACATGTGTCATAGACATGTGGACAGGTGTCATGGACGAATGGACATGTTTTGGATGTGTGGACATGTGTCATGGTGATATGGACACATGGACATGTGTCGTGGTCATGTGGACGTGTGCTGTAGACGTGTCGTAGACATGTAGACGTGTGTTGTGGACGTGTGTCATGGACCTATGGACATGTGGACATGTGTTGTGGATGAGTGGTTGTGCGTCATGGACATGTAAACACGTGTCATGGACGTGTGGACACGTGGACATGTTTCATGGACGTGTGGATGCGGTGGTCTCCAAGGCCGGTTGCCCAACCAGTACGTGCTGGTCTCCAGCACGGTCTGGCCAATGGGACTCACTGGCTCACAAAGGCAGCAGCCAATAACACGCCCCGGTCTCCAAAGCAACCAGCCAATCATCTCCCTTGGCTTTCCCAACCCTCTTGACCACCCAACATTGATGACATCACAACCAACCAGCCAATCATCCCCCTTGGCTTCCCCAACCCATGTGACCTCCCACCATCGATGACATCACAAACAACCAGCCAATCATCTCCTTTCGCTTTCCCAACCCTCTTGACCTCCCACCATCGATGACATCACAAACAACCGCCCAATCACCTTGGCTTTTTCAGGCCACGTGACCACCCACCATCGATGACATCACAAACAACCGCCCAATCATCTTGGTTTCCACAGGCCACGTGACCACCCACCATCGATGACATCACAACCAACCGGCCAATCATCTTGGTTTCCACAGGCCACGTGACCTCCCACCATCGATGACATCACAACCAACTGGCCAATCATCTTGGTTTCCACAGGCCACGTGACCTCCCACCATCGATGACATCACAACCAACCGGCCAATCATCTTGGTTTCCCCAGGCCACGTGACCTCCCACCATCGATGACATCACAACCAACCGCCCAATCACCTTGGCTTTTTCAGGCCACGTGACCTCCCACCATCGATGACATCACAACCAACCACCCAATCGCCTCCTCTTCCCCAACCCTCTTGACCACCCACCGCTGCCCCCATCCCCATCGACCAACCGGCCAATCAGCCGCCCCCCACCCCATGGCCCAACCAGCCAATCCCCTCCCAGCTCCCGGCCGACCAATCAGGAGGCGCCCCAGGTGATGCAAGGCCAAGGCGGTTCCGGGAAGCCTCCAGGGATTAAGGGAAGGAGGCGGCGCCTCCAGTTGAACCCCCGGGGGGGTGGGACTGGGTGGGACTGGGTGGGAGGGGCCGGGACGGGGTGGGGTGGGAGGGGCCGGGCCCCGACGCCGTTATAAAACCCCCGGGACTCACGTGGGAGGGACGGGCGCGGAGGAGAAGACGCGCCGGGGCCGGTCGGGACCGGTTTCTTACCCACGTTGGTTGTGGGGGGTGGTGGTTTTTTTTTTTTGGGGGGGGTGGGTGGGAGGGTTTTGGGGGTGGTTTGTTTGGGGGTTTTTTTGGGGAGGGAGGGGGTGGTGGACACACACACACACACGGACACGAGGATTTTGTCCCCCTCCACCCTCTCGGTGGCCAGAAGGAAGGGGGGACCTCGGGGCCGGGAAAGCGGGAGAACTCGGCCGGGAAGGAACGGGGCGGCCCCGGCCCCCGACGGGGGACGGAGGGGACCTGCCGAGAGGTTTGATGGGACCTGGGGGGAAAATGGGGGGGTGATGGGAACGTGGTCCTTCCTTCCACCTGCTGGTCTCCATCCATCCCGTCTTCTCACTTGCTTCATCCTCATCTCCATCCTTCCTTCCTCCTCCATCTTTCCTTCCTCCTCCATCTTTCCTTCCTCCTCCGTCTTTCCTCCATCCCTGATGTCCGTCCTTCCTTCCTCCTCCATCTTTCCTCCATCCATCCTTCCTTCTCCATCCTTCCTTCCTCCTCCATCTTTCCTTCCTCCTCCATCTTTCCTTCCTCCTCCGTCTATCCTCCACCCCAATGTCCGTCTTTCTTTCCTCCCCCGTCTTTCCTTCCTCCTCTGTGTTTCCTCCACTCCGATGCCCATCTTTCCTTCCTCCCCCGTCTTTCCTCCATTCTTGATCTCCATCCATCCTTCCTTCTCCATCCTTCCTTCTCCATCTTTCCTTCCTCCATCTTTCCTCCAACCCTGATCTCCATCCATCCTTCCTCCTCCATCTTTCCTTCTCCATCCATCCTTCCTCCTCCATCTTTCCTTCCTCCATCTTTCCTTCCTCCTCCAGGTTTCCTCCACCCCTGATGTCCATTTCTCCTTCCTTCCCTGTAGTTCCTCCATCTTTCCTTCCTCCTCCATCTTTCCTTCTCCATCTTTCCTTCCTTCTCCATCTTTCCTTCCTTCTCCATCTTTCCTTCCTCCTCCATCTTTCCTTCTCCATCTTTCCTTCCTTCTCCATCTTTCCTTCCTCCTCCATCTTTCCTCCACCCCGATGTCCATCTCTCCTTCCTTCTCCACCTTTCCTTCCTCTTCCATGTTACCTCCATCTCTTGATCCCAGAAGATCCCTTGATCCCATCCCTTCTTCCCCATGATCCCTCCATCATTCCTTCTCCATCTTTCCTCCATCCGTGGTCTCCATCCCTCTTTCTCTGTGCTGGCCCCACATCCCTTCCTCCCCACATCCCTCCATCCTCAGCCCCCCATCTTCATCCGGCCTCTCTACAGGGAACCTCCCGCCACATCCATGGGGCTCACAACCCTCTTTCCATGGGTCCCACCACCCTCTGTCCATGGGGCCCACCTCCCTTGTCCATGGGCCCCACCACCCTCTATCCATGGAGCCCCCCTCCCACATCCATGGGGCCCACCACCTCTATCCATGGGGCCCACATCCATGGGACCCGCCTCCCACATCCGTGGGCCCCACCACCTTCTGTCCATGGGGCCCCCCTCCCACATCCATGGGACCCACCTTCCACATCCATGGGGCCTACCACCCTCTATCCATGGGACCCACCACCCTCTGTCCATGGGATCCACCTCCCACATCCATGGGCCTCACCACCTTCTGTCCTTGGGACCCACCACCCTCTATCCATGGGGCCCACCACCTCCCACATCCGTGGGGAACAGCGACTCGTGCCCCATGGGACCCATTTCCTTTATCTGTGGGGCCTGTGGCACATGTCCACAGGGCGTGGTGACCCACACCCATGGGTGGCTCCAACCCATGGCCATGGGAACTGTGACCCACAGTCACATGGAGCCTTGACCCACTTCCATGGGGCCCACAACCTCCCTCCATGGGGAGCAAAGACCCACTGCCATGGGGAGCCATGACCCACGTTTGTGGGGAGCGGTGACCCATGGCCGTGGGCTGGTGGCACCCATGGCCATGGGAAACCATGACTCAGAGCCTTGGGTGCCTTCAACCCACGGCCATGGAGAACCGTGACTCAGAACCATGGGGGAACCATGACCCACGGCCGTGGGGAACTGTGACCCACGGGGAACCACAACTCACGGCCGTGGGGGACCACGACCCACAACCACCGGGAGCTGTGACCCGTGTCCTTGCAACCCACAACCCATGGCCACAGGGAACACTGACCCACATCCCACCCACAGCCTTGAAGAACCGTGACCCCCCCAACCGTGGGCGAAGGGGTGGGGTGGGGGAACGACCCACATCTCTAGGGGGCACGACCTACAGCCCCAGCCCCTCCCCGGGGGAGGCATCTGAGGGCAGCGTGAGGTTCTGGGAGGTCAAACGCCTGGAGACAAGGAGGGGGGAGGCGGAGGAGTTGGTGGAGCCCTTAATTATGGCTCTCATTAACGATGACTGTGTTGATTGGGGCCCGGGCCGATGATGTCATCGTTGCAAAAGCACGATGACGGGGCGAATCGTGCGGCTCTGACCCCGGGGCGGTGGGGCCAAGGTGTGTGTGGGGGGGGGGCCCCACATTGGTGTAGGCCCCACAACGCCCCCCCCTTTCCACCCCACCCAAAAGATGCCCCACGAACCTTCTCACCTTCTCCTGGAGTGGGGCAACGGGACCAAGTGTCCCCCCTCCTTCCCTCCCCCCCCCCCACGGGGACTAACACCTCTGCCCCACAGCGGCCACGGTGATGGAGGGGCGAGCCATGGTGGCCCCCAGGCTATGGGGCACCGTGAAGCTACTGGGAACCCTGGTTTTGGTGGCCACCACCACAGGTGAGCGCAAGGGGTTGGCGGGGAGGGGAAGGGTCCCACGGTGAAGCCACATGGCGTGGGGTGGCACAAACACGCCTGGGTGTGTGTCCCCTGCAGTGTCCTCGGCGGGGGGTGAAACACGCGTGGTGGGGGGCATGGACTGCGAGCCCCACTCGCAGCCCTGGCAAGCGGCCATCTTGGACATGTACAAGCTCTACTGCGGCGGCGTCCTGGTGGCCCCCCAGTGGGTGGTGACGGCGGCCCACTGCACCACGCCGGGGTAAGGGTGGCATCTCGTGTGTCACATGTGCGGCCGCGTGTCCCCCATCCCGTGTCCCCCCCTCCCTCAAATCCAGCTCACATGCCCAGGTGGGGGGCCACATGCCCCCAGCCCGCCTGTCTCCACGGGCCACCACACCCTTGAGGTGGCGGCATGGTCTGCACGGGCCACACGTGTGTCCCGTTGTCATGGTCATGGCACGGTCTCTGTGGGTCTCACACGTGTCCTGGCTCTGCCGTGTGTCCCCCCTGATGTGTGGCACACGTGCCCCACAGGACACGCGTCCCAGTGGTGTGTCCCACATGTGTCTTGGTCGTGCCCCAGACCCCGTGTCCCACACGTGGGCCATGCCATGTCCCACACGTGTCCCGGCCATGCCATGGACCCTGTGTCCCACACGTGTCCTATGCCACATCCCACACGTGGGCCATGCCGTGTTCCACACATGTCCTGGCCATGCTGTGGACCCCATGTCCCAGACGTGTCTATGACCTGTCCCACACGTGTCCTGGCCACCCTGCAGACCCCGTGTCCCACACGTGTCCTATGCCATGTCTCACATGTGGCCATGCTGTGTCCCACACATGTTCTGACCATGGTGCAGACCTCGTGTCCCACACAAGGGCCATGCTGTGTCCCATATGTGTCCTATGACCTGTCCCACACGTGTCCTGGCTGTGCCGTGGACCCTGTGTCCTGGCCACGCCGCGTCCCCCAGAAGCCGTGACCACGTCACCGTCTCCATGTCCCCTCCACCCCCAAGGTGCCCACTTCCGCCACCTCCCAGCCACCCCATGCCCCACAAGGTGCCGTGGCCCCACCGGGACCTCCAAGCCCCACCCATGGGCCGTGCTCTGGTGGCCCCGGCCACCTTCTCCACGTGACCCCCCCACGTGTCCCTCCTGCCACAGGATCACCACCATCCACCTGGGCAAGCACAACCTCTACACGCGGGAGTGGGGGGAGGTGCAGAAGATGGTGCAGAAGATGGTGCCCCACCCCGACTACAATCCCACCACCAAGGACAACGACATCATGATGCTCAAGCTCCTAACACCCGTGGCCCTCACCAGCAGGATCCAGCCCGTCCCCGTGGCCTCCTGCCTCCCCAAGCCCGGCACCACCTGCACCACCTCAGGATGGGGGGCCATCACCTCTCCAGAAGGTACCCAGTAGTTGTGGCTTCTTCTGGAGGTCTAGGTCTTCCCCTGGAGGTCTAGGTCCCCTCCTGAAGGTCTAGGTCCTCCTCTGGAGGTCTGGGTCTTCCCCTGGAGGTCTAGGTCCCCTCCTGAAGGTCTAGGTCCTCCTCTGGAGGTCTGGGTCTTCTCCTGGAGGTTTGGGTCCCCTCCTGGAGGTCTAAGTCCTCCTCTGGAGGTCTGGGTCTTCTCCTGGAGGTTTGGGTTCCCTTCTGGAGGTCTAGGTCCCCTCCTGAAGGTCTAGGTCCTCCTCTGGAGGTCTAGATCTTCTCCTGGAGGTCTAGGTCCCCTACTAGAGGTCTAGGTCCCCTCCTGGAGGTCTAGGTCCTCCTCTGGAGGTCTAGGTCTTCTCCTGGAGGTCTAGGTCCCCTACTAGAGGTCTAGGTCCCCTCCTGGAGGTCTGGGTCTTCTCCTGGAGGTTTGGGTTCCCTTCTGGAGGTCTAGGTCCCCTCCTGAAGGTCTAGGTCCTCCTCTGGAGGTCTAGGTCTTCTCCTGGAGATCTGGGTCACCTCTGGACATCTGGGTCTTCTCCTGAACACCCAAGTCCCCCCCATGAACATCTGGGTCCCATCATGGACATCTGGGTCCCCTCCTGGACACCTGGGTCCCCCCATCGGCATCTAGGCCCTCTCCTGGACATCTGTGTCTTCTCCCAAATCTTCCCCATCTGAGCCCCCCCTCAAAAAGCTCCTTTTTCTCCCCAAAACCATCCCCGAGGGAATTCAAGGGGGGAGACGCGACTCCGTCTTCTCCGGGGTGGGGGTGGGGTGGATATTTGGGGTGTTTTTTGGGGGATGGGTTGGATTTTTGAGAGTTTTTTAGGGTGGGGTGAATTTTTTGAGGGTTTTTTGGGGGTGGGGTGGATTTTTGGGGTGGTTTGTTGGGGATAGGGTGGATTTTGAGGGTTTTTTTGGGGGGTGGAGTGAATTTTTTGAGGGTTTTTTGGGAGTAGGGTGGATTTTTGGGGTGGTTTGTTGGGGATAGGGTGGATTTTGAGGGTTTTTTGGGGGGTGGGGTGAATTTTTTGAGGGTTTTTGAGGGGCAGAGTGGATTTTAGGTTTTTTTGGGGGGAGCTGAGGCAAATTTTTGAGGGTTTTTTGGGGAGGGTGGATTTTGGGGTTTTTTTTTGGGTGGGGTTGGATTTTTTAAGGTTTTTTTTGGGAGCAGGGTGAATTTTAGGGATTTTTTTGGGGAGGTGGGGCGGATTTTTGAGGGTTTTTTGGAGGTGGGGTAGATTTTGGGGTGGTTTGGGGGGGATGGGGTGGATTTTAGGGTTTTTTGTGAGGGTGGGGTGAATTTTAGGGGTTCTTGGGGGGGTGGGGTGAATTTTTTGAGGTTTTTTGGGGGATGGGGTGAATTTTAGGGATTTTTTGGGGGGTGGAGTGGATTTTGGGGAGGGTTTTTTGGGGGTAGGGTGGATTTTAGGGGTTTTTTGGCGGGGTGGGATGGTTTTTTGGGGTGGTGTTTTGGGAGTGTTTTTTTCGGGGGGGTGGGGTGGATTTTTGGGGTGGGGGGCGACCAAATTTCTGCCCGTTCCTGGGTCGATTGCTCTGGTTTCTTTCTTCTCGCCCCCCACCCCCCACCGTGTCCCCCCCTCAGTCACTTACCCGGACGTCTTGCAGTGCGTCAACGTCACCATCTTCTCAGCGGCCGAGTGCCGGCGCTTGTACCCCGGTTCCATCACCGAGAACATGCTCTGCGCCGGCAGCCTCCAAGGGGGGAGGGACTCCTGTCAGGTATGGGCAGAAGGTCTTCTCCTGCCAGGGTGGGGTGGTCACCAAGGTGGACCTTGGGGACAGAAGGGGATGTGTCCCCTTGTGGTTCTCGTGGGGGGGTATTCCTCTGTTGGCTGGTGTAAGGTTGAGTCATGAACCCGATGAGGGTTGGCCAACAACCTCAACCCAACAAGGGTTGGCCAACACAAGTAGACTTGGCCAACACGGCAATGGCTGGAAGAGCCAAAGAGATTTGGGCAACCTACTTGGGGTGGTTGGACAACCCAGTGATGATCTTCAACTCAACAAGGGTTGGCCAACACAAGTAGACTTGGCCAACACGGCAATGGCTGGAAACCCCAAGGAGACCTGGCCAACCTACTGGGGTGGTTGGACAACCCAGTGATGGTCATCAACCCAACAAGGGTTGGACAACCCAGTGATGGTCATCAACCCAACAAGGGTTGGGCAACGTGGTGTTGGTTCTTCCACCCAACAAGGGTTGGCCAACTCGGCAATGGCTGGAAACCCTAAGGAGATTTGGGCAACCAACTTGGGGTGGTTGGACAACCCGGTGATGATCTTCAACTCAACAAGGGTTGGCCAACACAAGTAGACTTGGCCAACACGGCAATGGCTGGAAACCCCAAGGAGACCTGGCCAACCTACTGGGGTGGTTGGACAACCCAGTGATGGTCATCAACCCAACAAGGGTTGGACAACCCAGTGATGGTCATCAACCCAACAAGGGTTGGACAACGTGGTGTTGGTTCTTCCACCCAACAAGGGTTGGCCAACTCGGCAATGGCTGGAAACCCTAAGGAGATTTGGGCAACCAACTTGGGGTGGTTGGACAACCCAGTGATGGTCTTCAACCCAACGAGGGTTGCCAATCCAATGAGATCACCCAGCCCCAAGAGGTCACCCAACGCCAAGAGGTCACCCAGCCCTAAGAGGTTGATTGACCCAAAGAGGTCACCCAACCCAAGGAGGTTGCCCAACCCCAAGAGATCACCCAACCTGATGAGACCCAACAGTGGTGGGTGACGCCAGGGAGAGTTGGCCAACCCAAAGAAGGGTTGGGTGACCC
Source organism: Numenius arquata (assembly GCF_964106895.1). Classification (NCBI taxonomy): domain Eukaryota; kingdom Metazoa; phylum Chordata; class Aves; order Charadriiformes; family Scolopacidae; genus Numenius; species Numenius arquata. The sequence goes on from NW_027415106.1 coordinate 38,644, forward strand.
AGTGGAGAACGTCGGGTTCACACCACGTCTCTCCACAGGGTGACTCGGGAGGACCTTTGGTTTGTAACGGGACCCTCCAAGGTATCGTGTCCTGGGGCATGGAGAAATGTGGGCAACCCAAGAGACCTGGTGTCTACACCAAGGTCTGTAGATATACCCAGTGGATGCAGAAGACCATGAAGGACAACTAGTGATGCTCCAGCGACCTCCCGAGATGGCCACGGGGCGGGAGGGAGGTCAGAGGACCACGTCTGATGCCACCACCGCTCGCCGGGGGGCAGAACGGTGGAAGACCAGAGGTTGGGGGTGGAACCGGGGTCACCTGGTGAAGCTGCTGAGATGGGGGGGGCGGGTGGAGAAGACATGAGAAATTAAAGCCTTGTGATGTTTGGTGGGAAATTTGGTCCTTTCAAATCTCCCCACCCAAAAAACTAGACCTCAAGATCAAGGCATCTCCTGTCCTCCAGGGTTGTCCACACACCCAGTGGCCACGGGCTTCATTTTGAGGTCAAACCCTCAAAATACTTTCCAGGAGAAGTTGGGGTTTTTTTTGAAGATCAACCTCATTTCTGTCACTCGTGCTCTCCAAGGACCAAGACCTGTGGCCGCGGTGGCTTCTCGGTGGCATCGAGGACACGGGACACTTGGCAGACAAGGGTCACCCAATCAATGAGGGTTGGTCATGCCAAGGGTCAACACAGCTGGTCATGGTTGGTCAACCCAATGAAGGTGGTCAACCCAGTGAAGGTCAACCACCAGTGGTGGTTGGTCAACCCAAGGGTCAACCAAGCTGGTGATGGTTTGTCAAGCCAATGAAAGTGATCAACCCAGTGAAGGTCACCAACCAATGGTGGTTGGTCAACCCATGGGTCAACCAACCTGGTCATGGTTGGTCAACGCAACAAGGGTGGTCAACCCGGTGAAGGTCAACCAATGGTGGTCGGTCAACCCAACGAGGGTGGTCAACCAAATGAAGGTCAACCAATGGTGATTGGTCAACGCAACAAGGGTGATCAACCCAATGAAGGTCAACCACCAATGGTGGTTGGTCAACCCAAGGGTCAACCAACCAATGGTGGTTGGTCGGTCAACCCAACGAAGGTGGTCAACCCAATGAAGGTCACCCAACTAATGAGAGTTGGCCAACCCAACAAGGGTCAACCATTGGTTGGGATCTTCTCAAGTCCCACCCACCCCAAAGTGGGGCCACACCATTGGCTGGGCTCTTCCCAAGCCCTGCCCCTAAAATGGAATCACGCCATTGGTTGGGTGTCCTGCCAGGGGGCGTGGCCACCATCGCCCACCAGCCAATCAGGAGCGGCTGGGCCCAACCCGAGCAGACGAGGCTGTTTTGTGGCCTTAATTATGGCCCTGGAATCGTTAGGCCCTTAATGAGCGTTAACGAGGGCCGGCCCCACTAACGAGCTTGGCCCCACCCCATGCCCAGGACGCGGCCCTGCGTTGCCCCGGGATTGGCTTAATCCCAGGGGGGCACCCTGCCCCACAGCGCTCCACAGATACAGTGCGGGGGACCCACCTGGCCCCACAGAGACTGTTGGGGACCCACCTCACCCCATAGATATTGTACGGGACCCCCATCTCCCCATAGATATACCATAGAGGACCCACCTCGCCCCATAGATACAAATGGGGACCCACTTCTCCCCATAGATATACCATGGGGTCCCACCTCGCCCCATAGATACTGTACAGGACCCCCATCTCCCCATAGATATACCATAGAGGACCCACTTCACCCCATAGATACTGTACAGGACCCACTTCTCCCCATAGATATACCATGGGGGACCCACCTCGCCCCATAGATACAATTAGGGACCCACTTTTTCCCCATAGATATATCATGGGGGACCCACCTCGCCCCATAGATACTGTAGGGGACCCAGGCATCCAGGCTGCCCCACTTCACCCCATAATTAACCTCATGTGACCTTATGACTCAGCCCCATAACCCTGGGGGGGACCCAGGCATCCCAGCCCCATAACTCAGCCCCATAACCCCGGGGCGGGGGGGGGGGGGGGGGGGGGGGAGCGTAGGTGTCCCAGCCCCATAACTCAGCCCCACAGCACCCCCCCCCCAAGTTGTGGGGGGGTGGGGTCGTGAACGTGGCACCTGCTCCCTCCCGAGCAAACAAGGCGGAGGGGGGGCAATTAATTACCCCTCGTTAATAATTAACAAAGAGCCTTAATAAGCAGGGGCCCCCACAACACCCCCCCTCCCCCTCCAAGGACTCGACCCCCCCACCCCTAAAAAACCCCCCCTCCCAAGATGGCGGCCCTTCGGTGCTTCCTCTTCATCCTCATCCTCTTCCTGGCGCTGGTCCCCCTGGTGAGGAGAGGGGGGGTGGGTTTTTTTTGGGGGGGGGGCGGCACACAAGGGGTCTGGGAGGGGCCAAGGGTGGGGGTCGGGAAGCTGGGGGGGGGGGAGGGGGGTCTGGGGGGGGGGGGTCCCCAAGGTGGGGTCAGGGTGCAGGGGGGGTTCTGGGGGGGGTCCCTGGAGGGGGGGATGCGGACAAGGGGGTCTGGGGGGGGGGGGGGGGGTGTCCCTAGGGTGGGGACAAGGGGGGCCGTGGGGGGGGGGTCCCCAGGGTGGGGGTCTGGGTGCAGGGGGGGCTCGGAGGAGGCTCTGGGGGGGCAGGGTGGGGACAAGGGGTTCGGGGGGGCCTTGGGGGGTCTCTAGAGGGGCAGGATGGGGACAAGGGGGTCTGGGGAGGGGGGTCCTAGGGTGGGGACAAGGGGGGGGCCGGGGGGGGGGGGGGGGTCCCCAGGGTGGGGGTCTGGGTGCAGGGGGGGCTCGGAGGGGGCTCGGGGGG
>NW_027415107.1:0-16003 GCF_964106895.1 Numenius arquata
CATAGGGGTCTGTAGGGTTCCGTAGGCACCTGCAGTGTTCTGTAGGAGCCCATAGGGTTTTAGTGAGGTTCCGTTGTGTTGCTAAGGGTCTTGTAGAGTGCTGTCGGGTCCTGGAGTATTCTGTAGGGTTCCAGAGGGCCTCGTAGGGTTCCGTCGAAATCTATAGGGTTCCCTAGGGGCCCATAGAGTCCCGTAGATTTCCGTAGGGACCTGTAGGGTTGTGTAAGTGCCCGCAGAAGTCTGTAGGAGTCTGTGGGATTCTGTAAGGTTCCGGAGGGTTCTGCAAGGTTCCGTAGGGACCCGTAGAGTTCCGTAGTGGCTGGTAAAGTTCCGTAGGGCCCTGTGGGGTTCTGTATGGACCTGTAGGGTTCCGTAGGGGCCTGCAGGGTTCCGTAAGTGCCCGCAGGTGTCTGTAGGGTTCCGTAGGGGTCTGTAGGGTTCCGTAGGCACCTGCAGTGTTCTGTAGGAGCCCATAGGGTTTTAGTGAGGTTCCGTTGTGTTGCTAAGGGTCTTGTAGAGTGCTGTCGGGTCCTGGAGTATTCTGTAGGGTTCCAGAGGGGCTGGTAGGGTTCCGTCGAAATCTGAAGGGTTCCCTAGGGGCCCGTAGAGTCCCGTAGATTTCCGTAGGGGCCTGTAGGGTTATGTAAGTGCCCGCAGGGGTTGGTAGGAGCTTGTAGGGTGCCATATGTTTCCGGAGGGTTGTGTAGGGTTCCGTAGGGGCCTGTAGAGTCTTGTACAGTTCCGTAGGGTCCTGTAGGTTTCCATAAGCACCCGCAGAGGTCTGAAGGGGCCCATACTGTTCCGTAAGGATCCATAGGGTTCTGTAGAGCTTCGTAGGTTCCCTAGAGGCCTCTGGAGTACCGCAGGAGCCAGTAGTGTTCTGTAGGGGCCCGTAGGGTTCCTTCCATAGGAGCTGGCAGTTTTCCGTAGGGTCCTCTAGGGTTGAGTAAGTGCCCGCAGGAGTCTGTAGGAATCCGTGGGATTCTGTAAGGTTCTGGAGGGTTCTGCAGGGTTCCGTAGGGGCCCATAGAGTTCCGTAGTGGCTGGTAAAGTTCCCTAGGGCCCTGTGGGGTTCTGTATGGACCTGTAGGGTTCCGTAGGGGCCTGCAGTGTTCCGTAACTGCCTGCAAGGGTCTTTAGGCTTCCGTAGGGGCTGGTAGGGTTCCATAAAGTTCCGTGGGTTCCTGCAGAGTTCTGCAAGTGCCCGCAAGGGCCTGTAGGGGCCCACAGTGTTTCTGTCAGGTTCCGTAGAGTTCCGTAGGGGCCATATTTTTCTGTAGTGGCTGGTAGTATTCAGTAGGGGTCTGTAGGGTTCCGTAGGCGCCTGCAGTGTTCTGTAAGAGCCCATAGGGTTTTAGTGAGGTTCCGTTGTGTTGCTAAGGGTCTTGTAGAGTGCTGTCGGGTCCTGGAGTATTCTGTAGGGTTCCAGAGGGGCTGGTAGGGTTCCGTCGAAATCTGAAGGGTTCCCTAGGGGCCCGTAGAGTCCCGTAGATTTCCGTAGGGGCCTGTAGGGTTGTGTAAGTGCCCGCAGGGGTTGGTAGGAGCTTGTAGGGTGCCATACGTTTCCGGAGGGTTGTGTAAGGTTTCGTAGGGGCCTGTGGTGTTCCCTACGGGCCTGTAGAGTCTCGTAGAGTTCCGTAGGGTCCTGTAGGTTTCCATAAGCGCCCGCAGAGGTCTGAAGGGGCCCGTACTGTTCCGTAAGGATCCATAGGGTTCCGTAGAGCTTCGTAGGTTCCCTAGAGGCCTCTGGAGTACCGCAGGAGCCAGTAGTGTTCCGTAGGGTCCTCTAGGGTTGAGTAAGTGCCCGCAGGAGTCTGTAGGACTCCGTGGGATTCTGTAAGGTTCTGGAGGGTTCTGCAGGGTTCCGTAGGGTCCCGTAGAGTTCCGTAGTGGCTGGTAAAGTTCCCTAGGGCCCTGTACCGTTCCGTAACTGCCTGCAAGGGTCTTTAGGCTTCCGTAGGGGCTGGTAGGGTTCCATAAAGTTCCGTGGGTTCCTGCAGAGTTCTGCAAGTGCCCGCAAGGGCCTGTAGGGGCCCACAGTGTTTCTGTCAGGTTCCGTAGAGTTCCGTAGGGGCCATATTTTTCTGTAGTGGCTGGTAGTATTCTGTAGGGGTCTGTAGGGTTCCGTAGGCGCCTGCAGTGTTCTGTAGGAGCCCATAGGGTTTTAGTGAGGTTCCGTTGTGTTGCTAAGGGTCTTGTAGAGTGCTGTCGGGTCCTGGAGTATTCTGTAGGGTTCCAGAGGGCCTCGTAGGGTTCCATCAAAATCTATAGGGTTCCCTAGGGGCCCATAGAGTCCCGTAGATTTCCGTAGGGACCTGTAGGGTTGTGTAAGTGCCCGCAGAAGTCTGTAGGAGTCTGTGGGATTCTGTAAGGTTCCGGAGGGTTCTGCAGGGTTCCGTAGGGACCCGTAGAGTTCCGTAGTGGCTGGTAAAGTTCCGTAGGGCCCTGTGGGGTTCTGTATGGACCTGTAGGGTTCCGTAGGGGCCTGCAGGGTTCCGTAAGTGCCCGCAGGTGTCTGTAGGGTTCCGTAGGGGTCTGTAGGGTTCCGTAGGCACCTGCAGTGTTCTGTAGGAGCCCATAGGGTTTTAGTGAGGTTCCGTTGTGTTGCTAAGGGTCTTGTAGAGTGCTGTCGGGTCCTGGAGTATTCTGTAGGGTTCCAGAGGGCCTCGTAGGGTTCCGTCGAAATCTATAGGGTTCCCGAGGGGCCCATAGAGTCCCGTAGATTTCCGTAGGGACCTGTAGGGTTGTGTAAGTGCCCGCAGAAGTCTGTAGGAGTCTGTGGGATTCTGTAAGGTTCCGGAGGGTTCTGCAAGGTTCCGTAGGGACCCGTAGAGTTCCGTAGTGGCTGGTAAAGTTCCGTAGGGCCCTGTGGGGTTCTGTATGGACCTGTAGGGTTCCGTAGGGGCCTGCAGGGTTCCGTAAGTGCCCGCAGGTGTCTGTAGGGTTCCGTAGGGGTCTGTAGGGTTCCGTAGGCACCTGCAGTGTTCTGTAGGAGCCCATAGGGTTTTAGTGAGGTTCCGTTGTGTTGCTAAGGGTCTTGTAGAGTGCTGTCGGGTCCTGGAGTATTCTGTAGGGTTCCAGAGGGGCTGGTAGGGTTCCGTCGAAATCTGAAGGGTTCCCTAGGGGCCCGTAGAGTCCCGTAGATTTCCGTAGGGGCCTGTAGGGTTGTGTAAGTGCCCGCAGGGGTTGGTAGGAGCTTGTAGGGTGCCATACGTTTCCGGAGGGTTGTGTAAGGTTTCGTAGGGGCCTGTGGTGTTCCCTACGGGCCTGTAGAGTCTCGTAGAGTTCCGTAGGGTCCTGTAGGTTTCCATAAGCGCCCGCAGAGGTCTGAAGGGGCCCGTACTGTTCCGTAAGGATCCATAGGGTTCCGTAGAGCTTCGTAGGTTCCCTAGAGGCCTCTGGAGTACCGCAGGAGCCAGTAGTGTTCCGTAGGGTCCTCTAGGGTTGAGTAAGTGCCCGCAGGAGTCTGTAGGACTCCGTGGGATTCTGTAAGGTTCTGGAGGGTTCTGCAGGGTTCCGTAGGGTCCCGTAGAGTTCCGTAGTGGCTGGTAAAGTTCCCTAGGGCCCTGTACCGTTCCGTAACTGCCTGCAAGGGTCTTTAGGCTTCCGTAGGGGCTGGTAGGGTTCCATAAAGTTCCGTGGGTTCCTGCAGAGTTCTGCAAGTGCCCGCAAGGGCCTGTAGGGGCCCACAGTGTTTCTGTCAGGTTCCGTAGAGTTCCGTAGGGGCCATATTTTTCTGTAGTGGCTGGTAGTATTCTGTAGGGGTCTGTAGGGTTCCGTAGGCGCCTGCAGTGTTCTGTAGGAGCCCATAGGGTTTTAGTGAGGTTCCGTTGTGTTGCTAAGGGTCTTGTAGAGTGCTGTCGGGTCCTGGAGTATTCTGTAGGGTTCCAGAGGGCCTCGTAGGGTTCCATCAAAATCTATAGGGTTCCCTAGGGGCCCATAGAGTCCCGTAGATTTCCGTAGGGACCTGTAGGGTTGTGTAAGTGCCCGCAGAAGTCTGTAGGAGTCTGTGGGATTCTGTAAGGTTCCGGAGGGTTCTGCAGGGTTCCGTAGGGACCCGTAGAGTTCCGTAGTGGCTGGTAAAGTTCCGTAGGGCCCTGTGGGGTTCTGTATGGACCTGTAGGGTTCCGTAGGGGCCTGCAGGGTTCCGTAAGTGCCCGCAGGTGTCTGTAGGGTTCCGTAGGGGTCTGTAGGGTTCCGTAGGCACCTGCAGTGTTCTGTAGGAGCCCATAGGGTTTTAGTGAGGTTCCGTTGTGTTGCTAAGGGTCTTGTAGAGTGCTGTCGGGTCCTGGAGTATTCTGTAGGGTTCCAGAGGGCCTCGTAGGGTTCCGTCGAAATCTATAGGGTTCCCGAGGGGCCCATAGAGTCCCGTAGATTTCCGTAGGGACCTGTAGGGTTGTGTAAGTGCCCGCAGAAGTCTGTAGGAGTCTGTGGGATTCTGTAAGGTTCCGGAGGGTTCTGCAGGGTTCCGTAGGGACCCGTAGAGTTCCGTAGTGGCTGGTAAAGTTCCGTAGGGCCCTGTGGGGTTCTGTATGGACCTGTAGGGTTCCGTAGGGGCCTGCAGGGTTTCGTAAGTGCCCGCAGGTGTCTGTAGGGTTCCGTAGGGGTCTGTAGGGTTCCGTAGGCACCTGCAGTGTTCTGTAGGAGCCCATAGGGTTTTAGTGAGGTTCCGTTGTTTTGCTAAGGGTCTTGTAGAGTGCTGTCGAGTCCTGGAGTATTCTGTAGGGTTCCAGAGGGCCTCCTAGGGTTCCGTTGAAATCTGAAGGGTTCCCTAGGGGCCCGTAGAGTCCCGTAGATTTCCGTAGGGGCCTGTAGGGTTGAGTAAGTGCCCGCAGGGGTTGGTAGGAGCTTGTAGGGTGCCATATGTTTCCGGAGGGTTGTGTAGGGTTCCGTAGGGGCCTGTGGTGTTCCCTAGGGGCCTGTAGAGTCTCGTACAGTTCTGCAGGGTCCTGTAGGTTTCCATAAGCGCCCGCAGAGGTCTGAAGGGGCCCGTACTGTTCCGTAAGGATCCATAGGGTTCTGTAGAGCTTCGTAGATTCCCTAGAGGCCTCTGGAGTACCGCAGGAGCCAGTAGTGTTCCGTAGGGTCCTCTAGGGTTGAGTAAGTGCCCGCAGGAGTCTGTAGGAATCCGTGGGATTCTGTAAGGTTCTGGAGGGTTCTGCAGGGTTCCGTAGGGGCCCGTAGAGTTCCGTAGTGGCTGGTAAAGTTCCCTAGGGCCCTGTACCGTTCCGTAACTGCCTGCAAGGGTCTTTAGGCTTCCGTAGGGGCTGGTAGGGTTCCATAAAGTTCCGTGGGTTCCTGCAGAGTTCTGCAAGTGCCCGCAAGGGCCTGTAGGGGCCCACAGTGTTTCTGTCAGGTTCCGTAGAGTTCCGTAGGGGCCATATTTTTCTGTAGTGGCTGGTAGTATTCTGTAGGGGTCTGTAGGGTTCCGTAGGCGCCTGCAGTGTTCTGTAGGAGCCCATAGGGTTTTAGTGAGTTGTGTTGCTAAGGGTCTTGTAGAGTGCTGTCGGGTCCTGGAGTATTCTGTAGGGTTCCAGAGGGCCTCGTAGGGTTCCGTCGAAATCTATAGGGTTCCCTAGGGGCCCATAGAGTCCCGTAGATTTCCGTAGGGACCTGTAGGGTTCCGTAAGTGCCCGCAGGTGTCTGTAGGGTTCCGTAGGGGTCTGTAGGGTTCCGTAGGCACCTGCAGTGTTCTGTAGGAGCCCATAGGGTTTTAGTGAGGTTCCGTTGTGTTGCTAAGGGTCTTGTAGAGTGCTGTCGGGTCCTGGAGTATTCTGTAGGGTTCCAGAGGGCCTCGTAGGGTTCCGTCGAAATCTATAGGGTTCCCGAGGGGCCCATAGAGTCCCGTAGATTTCCGTAGGGACCTGTAGGGTTGTGTAAGTGCCCGCAGAAGTCTGTAGGAGTCTGTGGGATTCTGTAAGGTTCCGGAGGGTTCTGCAATGTTCCGTAGGGACCCGTAGAGTTCCGTAGTGGCTGGTAAAGTTCCGTAGGGCCCTGTGGGGTTCTGTATGGACCTGTAGGGTTCCGTAGGGGCCTGCAGGGTTCCGTAAGTGCCCGCAGGTGTCTGTAGGGTTCCGTAGGGGTCTGTAGGGTTCCGTAGGCACCTGCAGTGTTCTGTAGGAGCCCATAGGGTTTTAGTGAGGTTCCGTTGTGTTGCTAAGGGTCTTGTAGAGTGCTGTCGGGTCCTGGAGTATTCTGTAGGGTTCCAGAGGGGCTGGTAGGGTTCCGTCGAAATCTGAAGGGTTCCCTAGGGGCCCGTAGAGTCCCGTAGATTTCCGTAGGGGCCTGTAGGGTTATGTAAGTGCCCGCAGGGGTTGGTAGGAGCTTGTAGGGTGCCATATGTTTCCGGAGGGTTGTGTAGGGTTCCGTAGGGGCCTGTAGAGTCTTGTACAGTTCCGTAGGGTCCTGTAGGTTTCCATAAGCACCCGCAGAGGTCTGAAGGGGCCCATACTGTTCCGTAAGGATCCATAGGGTTCTGTAGAGCTTCGTAGGTTCCCTAGAGGCCTCTGGAGTACCGCAGGAGCCAGTAGTGTTCTGTAGGGGCCCGTAGGGTTCCTTCCATAGGAGCTGGCAGTTTTCCGTAGGGTCCTCTAGGGTTGAGTAAGTGCCCGCAGGAGTCTGTAGGAATCCGTGGGATTCTGTAAGGTTCTGCAGGGTTCCGTAGGGGCCCATAGAGTTCCGTAGTGGCTGGTAAAGTTCCCTAGGGCCCTGTGGGGTTCTGTATGGACCTGTAGGGTTCCGTAGGGGCCTGCAGTGTTCCGTAACTGCCTGCAAGGGTCTTTAGGCTTCCGTAGGGGCTGGTAGGGTTCCATAAAGTTCCGTGGGTTCCTGCAGAGTTCTGCAAGTGCCCGCAAGGGCCTGTAGGGGCCCACAGTGTTTCTGTCAGGTTCCGTAGAGTTCCGTAGGGGCCATATTTTTCTGTAGTGGCTGGTAGTATTCAGTAGGGGTCTGTAGGGTTCCGTAGGCGCCTGCAGTGTTCTGTAAGAGCCCATAGGGTTTTAGTGAGGTTCCGTTGTGTTGCTAAGGGTCTTGTAGAGTGCTGTCGGGTCCTGGAGTATTCTGTAGGGTTCCAGAGGGCCTCGTAGGGTTCCGTCGAAATCTATAGGGTTCCCTAGGGGCCCATAGAGTCCCGTAGATTTCCGTAGGGACCTGTAGGGTTGTGTAAGTGCCCGCAGGTGTCTGTAGGAGTCTGTGGGATTCTGTAAGGTTCCGGAGGGTTCTGCAGGGTTCCGTAGGGACCCGTAGAGTTCCGTAGTGGCTGGTAAAGTTCCGTAGGGCCCTGTGGGGTTCTGTATGGACCTGTAGGGTTCCGTAGGGGCCTGCAGGGTTCCGTAAGTGCCCGCAGGTGTCTGTAGGGTTCCGTAGGGGTCTGTAGGGTTCCGTAGGCACCTGCAGTGTTCTGTAGGAGCCCATAGGGTTTTAGTGAGGTTCCGTTGTGTTGCTAAGGGTCTTGTAGAGTGCTGTCGGGTCCTGGAGTATTCTGTAGGCTTCCAGAGGGGCTGGTAGGGTTCCGTCGAAATCTGAAGGGTTCCCTAGGGGCCCGTAGAGTCCCGTAGATTTCCGTAGGGGCCTGTAGGGTTGTGTAAGTGCCCGCAGGGGTTGGTAGGAGCTTGTAGGGTGCCATACGTTTCCGGAGGGTTGTGTAAGGTTTCGTAGGGGCCTGTGGTGTTCCCTACGGGCCTGTAGAGTCTCGTAGAGTTCCGTAGGGTCCTGTAGGTTTCCATAAGCGCCCGCAGAGGTCTGAAGGGGCCCGTACTGTTCCGTAAGGATCCATAGGGTTCCGTAGAGCTTCGTAGGTTCCCTAGAGGCCTCTGGAGTACCGCAGGAGCCAGTAGTGTTCCGTAGGGTCCTCTAGGGTTGAGTAAGTGCCCGCAGGAGTCTGTAGGACTCCGTGGGATTCTGTAAGGTTCTGGAGGGTTCTGCAGGGTTCCGTAGGGGCCCGTAGAGTTCCGTAGTGGCTGGTAAAGTTCCCTAGGGCCCTGTACCGTTCCGTAACTGCCTGCAAGGGTCTTTAGGCTTCCGTAGGGGCTGGTAGGGTTCCATAAAGTTCCGTGGGTTCCTGCAGAGTTCTGCAAGTGCCCGCAAGGGCCTGTAGGGGCCCACAGTGTTTCTGTCAGGTTCCGTAGAGTTCCGTAGGGGCCATATTTTTCTGTAGTGGCTGGTAGTATTCTGTAGGGGTCTGTAGGGTTCCGTAGGCGCCTGCAGTGTTCTGTAGGAGCCCATAGGGTTTTAGTGAGGTTCCGTTGTGTTGCTAAGGGTCTTGTAGAGTGCTGTCGGGTCCTGGAGTATTCTGTAGGGTTCCAGAGGGCCTCGTAGGGTTCCATCGAAATCTATAGGGTTCCCTAGGGGCCCATAGAGTCCCGTAGATTTCCGTAGGGACCTGTAGGGTTGTGTAAGTGCCCGCAGAAGTCTGTAGGAGTCTGTGGGATTCTGTAAGGTTCCGGAGGGTTCTGCAGGGTTCCGTAGGGACCCGTAGAGTTCCGTAGTGGCTGGTAAAGTTCCGTAGGGCCCTGTGGGGTTCTGTATGGACCTGTAGGGTTCCGTAGGGGCCTGCAGGGTTCCGTAAGTGCCCGCAGGTGTCTGTAGGGTTCCGTAGGGGTCTGTAGGGTTCCGTAGGCACCTGCAGTGTTCTGTAGGAGCCCATAGGGTTTTAGTGAGGTTCCGTTGTGTTGCTAAGGGTCTTGTAGAGTGCTGTCGGGTCCTGGAGTATTCTGTAGGGTTCCAGAGGGGCTGGTAGGGTTCCGTCGAAATCTGAAGGGTTCCCTAGGGGCCCGTAGAGTCCCGTAGATTTCCGTAGGGGCCTGTAGGGTTATGTAAGTGCCCGCAGGGGTTGGTAGGAGCTTGTAGGGTGCCATATGTTTCCGGAGGGTTGTGTAGGGTTCCGTAGGGGCCTGTAGAGTCTTGTACAGTTCCGTAGGGTCCTGTAGGTTTCCATAAGCACCCGCAGAGGTCTGAAGGGGCCCATACTGTTCCGTAAGGATCCATAGGGTTCTGTAGAGCTTCGTAGGTTCCCTAGAGGCCTCTGGAGTACCGCAGGAGCCAGTAGTGTTCTGTAGGGGCCCGTAGGGTTCCTTCCATAGGAGCTGGCAGTTTTCCGTAGGGTCCTCTAGGGTTGAGTAAGTGCCCGCAGGAGTCTGTAGGAATCCGTGGGATTCTGTAAGGTTCTGCAGGGTTCCGTAGGGGCCCATAGAGTTCCGTAGTGGCTGGTAAAGTTCCCTAGGGCCCTGTGGGGTTCTGTATGGACCTGTAGGGTTCCGTAGGGGCCTGCAGTGTTCCGTAACTGCCTGCAAGGGTCTTTAGGCTTCCGTAGGGGCTGGTAGGGTTCCATAAAGTTCCGTGGGTTCCTGCAGAGTTCTGCAAGTGCCCGCAAGGGCCTGTAGGGGCCCACAGTGTTTCTGTCAGGTTCCGTAGAGTTCCGTAGGGGCCATATTTTTCTGTAGTGGCTGGTAGTATTCAGTAGGGGTCTGTAGGGTTCCGTAGGCGCCTGCAGTGTTCTGTAAGAGCCCATAGGGTTTTAGTGAGGTTCCGTTGTGTTGCTAAGGGTCTTGTAGAGTGCTGTCGGGTCCTGGAGTATTCTGTAGGGTTCCAGAGGGCCTCGTAGGGTTCCGTCGAAATCTATAGGGTTCCCTAGGGGCCCATAGAGTCCCGTAGATTTCCGTAGGGACCTGTAGGGTTGTGTAAGTGCCCGCAGAAGTCTGTAGGAGTCTGTGGGATTCTGTAAGGTTCCGGAGGGTTCTGCAGGGTTCCGTAGGGACCCGTAGAGTTCCGTAGTGGCTGGTAAAGTTCCGTAGGGCCCTGTGGGGTTCTGTATGGACCTGTAGGGTTCCGTAGGGGCCTGCAGGGTTCCGTAAGTGCCCGCAGGTGTCTGTAGGGTTCCGTAGGGGTCTGTAGGGTTCCGTAGGCACCTGCAGTGTTCTGTAGGAGCCCATAGGGTTTTAGTGAGGTTCCGTTGTGTTGCTAAGGGTCTTGTAGAGTGCTGTCGGGTCCTGGAGTATTCTGTAGGGTTCCAGAGGGGCTGGTAGGGTTCCGTCGAAATCTGAAGGGTTCCCTAGGGGCCCGTAGAGTCCCGTAGATTTCCGTAGGGGCCTGTAGGGTTGTGTAAGTGCCCGCAGGGGTTGGTAGGAGCTTGTAGGGTGCCATACGTTTCCGGAGGGTTGTGTAAGGTTTCGTAGGGGCCTGTGGTGTTCCCTACGGGCCTGTAGAGTCTCGTAGAGTTCCGTAGGGTCCTGTAGGTTTCCATAAGCGCCCGCAGAGGTCTGAAGGGGCCCGTACTGTTCCGTAAGGATCCATAGGGTTCCGTAGAGCTTCGTAGGTTCCCTAGAGGCCTCTGGAGTACCGCAGGAGCCAGTAGTGTTCCGTAGGGTCCTCTAGGGTTGAGTAAGTGCCCGCAGGAGTCTGTAGGAATCCGTGGGATTCTGTAAGGTTCTGGAGGGTTCTGCAGGGTTCCGTAGGGGCCCGTAGAGTTCCGTAGTGGCTGGTAAAGTTCCCTAGGGCCCTGTACCGTTCCGTAACTGCCTGCAAGGGTCTTTAGGCTTCCGTAGGGGCTGGTAGGGTTCCATAAAGTTCCGTGGGTTCCTGCAGAGTTCTGCAAGTGCCCGCAAGGGCCTGTAGGGGCCCACAGTGTTTCTGTCAGGTTCCGTAGAGTTCCGTAGGGGCCATATTTTTCTGTAGTGGCTGGTAGTATTCTGTAGGGGTCTGTAGGGTTCCGTAGGCGCCTGCAGTGTTCTGTAGGAGCCCATAGGGTTTTAGTGAGGTTCCGTTGTGTTGCTAAGGGTCTTGTAGAGTGCTGTCGGGTCCTGGAGTATTCTGTAGGGTTCCAGAGGGCCTCGTAGGGTTCCATCAAAATCTATAGGGTTCCCTAGGGGCCCATAGAGTCCCGTAGATTTCCGTAGGGACCTGTAGGGTTGTGTAAGTGCCCGCAGAAGTCTGTAGGAGTCTGTGGGATTCTGTAAGGTTCCGGAGGGTTCTGCAGGGTTCCGTAGGGACCCGTAGAGTTCCGTAGTGGCTGGTAAAGTTCCGTAGGGCCCTGTGGGGTTCTGTATGGACCTGTAGGGTTCCGTAGGGGCCTGCAGGGTTCCGTAAGTGCCCGCAGGTGTCTGTAGGGTTCCGTAGGGGTCTGTAGGGTTCCGTAGGCACCTGCAGTTTTCTGTAGGAGCCCATAGGGTTTTAGTGAGGTTCCGTTGTGTTGCTAAGGGTCTTGTAGAGTGCTGTCGGGTCCTGGAGTATTCTGTAGGGTTCCAGAGGGGCTGGTAGGGTTCCGTCGAAATCTGAAGGGTTCCCTAGGGGCCCGTAGAGTCCCGTAGATTTCCGTAGGGGCCTGTAGGGTTATGTAAGTGCCCGCAGGGGTTGGTAGGAGCTTGTAGGGTGCCATATGTTTCCGGAGGGTTGTGTAGGGTTCCGTAGGGGCCTGTAGAGTCTTGTACAGTTCCGTAGGGTCCTGTAGGTTTCCATAAGCACCCGCAGAGGTCTGAAGGGGCCCATACTGTTCCGTAAGGATCCATAGGGTTCTGTAGAGCTTCGTAGGTTCCCTAGAGGCCTCTGGAGTACCGCAGGAGCCAGTAGTGTTCTGTAGGGGCCCGTAGGTTTCCTTCCATAGGAGCTGGCAGTTTTCCGTAGGGTCCTCTAGGGTTGAGTAAGTGCCCGCAGGAGTCTGTAGGAATCCGTGGGATTCTGTAAGGTTCTGCAGGGTTCCGTAGGGGCCCGTAGAGTTCCGTAGTGGCTGGTAAAGTTCCCTAGGGCCCTGTGGGGTTCTGTATGGACCTGTAGGGTTCCGTAGGGGCCTGCAGTGTTCCGTAACTGCCTGCAAGGGTCTTTAGGCTTCCGTAGGGGCTGGTAGGGTTCCATAAAGTTCCGTGGGTTCCTGCAGAGTTCTGCAAGTGCCCGCAAGGGCCTGTAGGGGCCCACAGTGTTTCTGTCAGGTTCCGTAGAGTTCCGTAGGGGCCATATTTTTCTGTAGTGGCTGGTAGTATTCAGTAGGGGTCTGTAGGGTTCCGTAGGCGCCTGCAGTGTTCTGTAAGAGCCCATAGGGTTTTAGTGAGGTTCCGTTGTGTTGCTAAGGGTCTTGTAGAGTGCTGTCGGGTCCTGGAGTATTCTGTAGGGTTCCAGAGGGCCTCGTAGGGTTCCGTCGAAATCTATAGGGTTCCCTAGGGGCCCATAGAGTCCCGTAGATTTCCGTAGGGACCTGTAGGGTTGTGTAAGTGCCCGCAGGTGTCTGTAGGAGTCTGTGGGATTCTGTAAGGTTCCGGAGGGTTCTGCAGGGTTCCGTAGGGACCCGTAGAGTTCCGTAGTGGCTGGTAAAGTTCCGTAGGGCCCTGTGGGGTTCTGTATGGACCTGTAGGGTTCCGTAGGGGCCTGCAGGGTTCCGTAAGTGCCCGCAGGTGTCTGTAGGGTTCCGTAGGGGTCTGTAGGGTTCCGTAGGCACCTGCAGTGTTCTGTAGGAGCCCATAGGGTTTTAGTGAGGTTCCGTTGTGTTGCTAAGGGTCTTGTAGAGTGCTGTCGGGTCCTGGAGTATTCTGTAGGGTTCCAGAGGGGCTGGTAGGGTTCCGTCGAAATCTGAAGGGTTCCCTAGGGGCCCGTAGAGTCCCGTAGATTTCCGTAGGGGCCTGTAGGGTTGTGTAAGTGCCCGCAGGGGTTGGTAGGAGCTTGTAGGGTGCCATACGTTTCCGGAGGGTTGTGTAAGGTTTCGTAGGGGCCTGTGGTGTTCCCTACGGGCCTGTAGAGTCTCGTAGAGTTCCGTAGGGTCCTGTAGGTTTCCATAAGCGCCCGCAGAGGTCTGAAGGGGCCCGTACTGTTCCGTAAGGATCCATAGGGTTCCGTAGAGCTTCGTAGGTTCCCTAGAGGCCTCTGGAGTACCGCAGGAGCCAGTAGTGTTCCGTAGGGTCCTCTAGGGTTGAGTAAGTGCCCGCAGGAGTCTGTAGGACTCCGTGGGATTCTGTAAGGTTCTGGAGGGTTCTGCAGGGTTCCGTAGGGGCCCGTAGAGTTCCGTAGTGGCTGGTAAAGTTCCCTAGGGCCCTGTACCATTCCGTAACTGCCTGCAAGGGTCTTTAGGCTTCCGTAGGGGCTGGTAGGGTTCCATAAAGTTCCGTGGGTTCCTGCAGAGTTCTGCAAGTGCCCGCAAGGGCCTGTAGGGGCCCACAGTGTTTCTGTCAGGTTCCGTAGAGTTCCGTAGGGGCCATATTTTTCTGTAGTGGCTGGTAGTATTCTGTAGGGGTCTGTAGGGTTCCGTAGGCGCCTGCAGTGTTCTGTAGGAGCCCATAGGGTTTTAGTGAGGTTCCGTTGTGTTGCTAAGGGTCTTGTAGAGTGCTGTCGGGTCCTGGAGTATTCTGTAGGGTTCCAGAGGGCCTCGTAGGGTTCCATCAAAATCTATAGGGTTCCCTAGGGGCCCATAGAGTCCCGTAGATTTCCGTAGGGACCTGTAGGGTTGTGTAAGTGCCCGCAGAAGTCTGTAGGAGTCTGTGGGATTCTGTAAGGTTCCGGAGGGTTCTGCAGGGTTCCGTAGGGACCCGTAGAGTTCCGTAGTGGCTGGTAAAGTTCCGTAGGGCCCTGTGGGGTTCTGTATGGACCTGTAGGGTTCCGTAGGGGCCTGCAGGGTTCCGTAAGTGCCCGCAGGTGTCTGTAGGGTTCCGTAGGGGTCTGTAGGGTTCCGTAGGCACCTGCAGTGTTCTGTAGGAGCCCATAGGGTTTTAGTGAGGTTCCGTTGTGTTGCTAAGGGTCTTGTAGAGTGCTGTCGGGTCCTGGAGTATTCTGTAGGGTTCCAGAGGGGCTGGTAGGGTTCCGTCGAAATCTGAAGGGTTCCCTAGGGGCCCGTAGAGTCCCGTAGATTTCCGTAGGGGCCTGTAGGGTTATGTAAGTGCCCGCAGGGGTTGGTAGGAGCTTGTAGGGTGCCATATGTTTCCGGAGGGTTGTGTAGGGTTCCGTAGGGGCCTGTAGAGTCTTGTACAGTTCCGTAGGGTCCTGTAGGTTTCCATAAGCACCCGCAGAGGTCTGAAGGGGCCCATACTGTTCCGTAAGGATCCATAGGGTTCTGTAGAGCTTCGTAGGTTCCCTAGAGGCCTCTGGAGTACCGCAGGAGCCAGTAGTGTTCTGTAGGGGCCCGTAGGGTTCCTTCCATAGGAGCTGGCAGTTTTCCGTAGGGTCCTCTAGGGTTGAGTAAGTGCCCGCAGGAGTCTGTAGGAATCCGTGGGATTCTGTAAGGTTCTGCAGGGTTCCGTAGGGGCCCGTAGAGTTCCGTAGTGGCTGGTAAAGTTCCCTAGGGCCCTGTGGGGTTCTGTATGGACCTGTAGGGTTCCGTAGGGGCCTGCAGTGTTCCGTAACTGCCTGCAAGGGTCTTTAGGCTTCCGTAGGGGCTGGTAGGGTTCCATAAAGTTCCGTGGGTTCCTGCAGAGTTCTGCAAGTGCCCGCAAGGGCCTGTAGGGGCCCACAGTGTTTCTGTCAGGTTCCGTAGAGTTCCGTAGGGGCCATATTTTTCTGTAGTGGCTGGTAGTATTCAGTAGGGGTCTGTAGGGTTCCGTAGGCGCCTGCAGTGTTCTGTAAGAGCCCATAGGGTTTTAGTGAGGTTCCGTTGTGTTGCTAAGGGTCTTGTAGAGTGCTGTCGGGTCCTGGAGTATTCTGTAGGGTTCCAGAGGGCCTCGTAGGGTTCCGTCGAAATCTATAGGGTTCCCTAGGGGCCCATAGAGTCCCGTAGATTTCCGTAGGGACCTGTAGGGTTGTGTAAGTGCCCGCAGGTGTCTGTAGGAGTCTGTGGGATTCTGTAAGGTTCCGGAGGGTTCTGCAGGGTTCCGTAGGGACCCGTAGAGTTCCGTAGTGGCTGGTAAAGTTCCGTAGGGCCCTGTGGGGTTCTGTATGGACCTGTAGGGTTCCGTAGGGGCCTGCAGGGTTCCGTAAGTGCCCGCAGGTGTCTGTAGGGTTCCGTAGGGGTCTGTAGGGTTCCGTAGGCACCTGCAGTGTTCTGTAGGAGCCCATAGGGTTTTAGTGAGGTTCCGTTGTGTTGCTAAGGGTCTTGTAGAGTGCTGTCGGGTCCTGGAGTATTCTGTAGGGTTCCAGAGGGGCTGGTAGGGTTCCGTCGAAATCTGAAGGGTTCCCTAGGGGCCCGTAGAGTCCCGTAGATTTCCGTAGGGGCCTGTAGGGTTGTGTAAGTGCCCGCAGGGGTTGGTAGGAGCTTGTAGGGTGCCATACGTTTCCGGAGGGTTGTGTAAGGTTTCGTAGGGGCCTGTGGTGTTCCCTACGGGCCTGTAGAGTCTCGTAGAGTTCCGTAGGGTCCTGTAGGTTTCCATAAGCGCCCGCAGAGGTCTGAAGGGGCCCGTACTGTTCCGTAAGGATCCATAGGGTTCCGTAGAGCTTCGTAGGTTCCCTAGAGGCCTCTGGAGTACCGCAGGAGCCAGTAGTGTTCCGTAGGGTCCTCTAGGGTTGAGTAAGTGCCCGCAGGAGTCTGTAGGACTCCGTGGGATTCTGTAAGGTTCTGGAGGGTTCTGCAGGGTTCCGTAGGGGCCCGTAGAGTTCCGTAGTGGCTGGTAAAGTTCCCTAGGGCCCTGTACCGTTCCGTAACTGCCTGCAAGGGTCTTTAGGCTTCCGTAGGGGCTGGTAGGGTTCCATAAAGTTCCGTGGGTTCCTGCAGAGTTCTGCAAGTGCCCGCAAGGGCCTGTAGGGGCCCACAGTGTTTCTGCCAGGTTCCGTAGAGTTCCGTAGGGGCCATATTTTTCTGTAGTGGCTGGTAGTATTCTGTAGGGGTCTGTAGGGTTCCGTAGGCGCCTGCAGTGTTCTGTAGGAGCCCATAGGGTTTTAGTGAGGTTCCGTTGTGTTGCTAAGGGTCTTGTAGAGTGCTGTCGGGTCCTGGAGTATTCTGTAGGGTTCCAGAGGGCCTCGTAGGGTTCCATCAAAATCTATAGGGTTCCCTAGGGGCCCATAGAGTCCCGTAGATTTCCGTAGGGACCTGTAGGGTTGTGTAAGTGCCCGCAGAAGTCTGTAGGAGTCTGTGGGATTCTGTAAGGTTCCGGAGGGTTCTGCA